>NW_026908333.1:0-5000 GCF_033978785.1 Entelurus aequoreus
TTTTCTAAGTACAAAATCGAGAGAGGCTAAAAATCACCTCTTTTTCCTTCTCTCGATCAGACACTTAGAAAAAAAACGGAAAAAAAAAAAAAAAAAAAAATTGGATTTTTTCTATGTACAAAATCGAGAGAGGCTAAAAATCACCTCTTTTTCCTTCTCTCGATCAGACACTTAGAAAAAAAATGGAAAGAAAAAAAGAAAAAAATTTGGATTTTTTCTAAGTACAAAATCGAGAGAGGCTAAAAATCACCTCTTTTTCCTTCTCTCGATCAGACACTTAGAAAAAAAACGGAAAAAAAAAAAAAATTGGATTTTTTCTAAGTACAAAATCGAGAGAGGCTAAAAACCACCTCTTTTCCTTCTCTCGATCAGACACTTCGAAAAAAAACGGGAAAAAAAAAAAAAATGTGGATTTTTTCTAAGTACAAAATCGAGAGAGGCTAAAAATCACCTCTTTTTCCTTCTCTCGATCAGACACTTAGAAAAAAAACGGAAAAAAAAAAAAAAAATTTGGATTTTTTTCTTAGTACAAAAATCGAGAGAGGCTAAAAATCACCTCTTTTTCCTTCCTCGATCAGACACTTAGAAAAAAAACGGGAAAAAAAAAAAAAAAAAAAAAAAATTTGGATTTTTTTCTAAGTACAAAATCGAGAGAGGCTAAAAATCACCTCTTTTTCCTTCTCTCGATCAGACACTTAGAAAAAAAATGGAAAAAAAAAAGAAAAAAATTTGGATTTTTTCTAAGTACAAAATCGAGAGAGGCTAAAAATCACCTCTTTTTCCTTCTCTCGATCAGACACTTAGAAAAAAAAACGGAAAAAAAAAAAAAAAAAATTGGATTTTTTCTAAGTACAAAATCGAGAGAGGCTAAAAATCACCTCTTTTTCCTTCTCTCGATCAGACACTTCGAAAAAAAACGGGAAAAAAAAAAAAAAAAATGTGGATTTTTTCTAAGTACAAAATCGAGAGAGGCTAAAAATCACCTCTTTTTCCTTCTCTCGATCAGACACTTAGAAAAAAAAATCGGAAAAAAAAAAAAAAAAAATTTGGATTTTTTCTAAGTACAAAATCGAGAGAGGCTAAAAATCACCTCTTTTTCCTTCTCTCGATCAGACACTTAGAAAAAAAACGGAAAGAAAAAAAAAAAAAAATTTTATTTTTATTTTTTTCTAAGTACAAAATCGAGAGAGGCTAAAAATCACCTCTTTTTCCTTCTCTCGATCAGACACTTAGAAAAAAAACGGAAAAAAAAAAAAAAAAAATTTGGATTTTTTTCTAGTACAAAATCGAGAGAGGCTAAAAATCACCTCTTTTTCCTTCCTCAATCAGACACTTAGAAAAAAAACGGGAAAAAAAAAAAAAAAAAAAAAAAAATTTGGATTTTTTTCTAAGTACAAAATCGAGAGAGGCTAAAAATCACCTATTTTTCCTTCCTCAATCAGACACTTAGAAAAAAAACGGGGAAAAAAAAAAAAAAAAAAAATTTTTTTTTTTTTTTCTAAGTACAAAATCGAGAGAGGCTAAAAATCACCTCTTTTTCCTTCTCTCGCAGACACTTAGAAAAAAAACGGAAAAAAAAAAAAAAAAATTTGGATTTTTTCTAAGTACAAAATCGAGAGAGGCTAAAAATCACCTCTTTTTCCTTTCTCAATCAGACACTTAGAAAAAAAACGGGAAAAAAAAAAAAAAAAAAAAATTTGGATTTTTTCTCAGTACAAAATCGAGAGAGGCTAAAAATCACCTCTTTTTCCTTCCTCAATCAGACACTTAGAAAAAAAACGGGAAAAAAAAAAAAAAAAAAAAATTGGATTTTTTCTAAGTACAAAATCGAGAGAGGCTAAAAATCACCTCTTTTTCCTTCTCTCGATCAGACACTTAGAAAAAAAACGGGGAAAAAAAAAAAAAAAATTGGGATTTTTTCTAAGTACAAAATCGAGAGAGGCTAAAAATCACCTCTTTTTCCTTCTCTCGATCAGACACTTCGAAAAAAAACGGAAAAAAAAAAAATAAAAATTTGGATTTTTTCTAAGTACAAAATCGAGAGAGGCTAAAAATCACCTCTTTTTCCTTCTCTCGATCAGACACTTAGAAAAAAAAACGGAAAAAAAAAAAAAAAAAAAAAATTTGGATTTTTTTTCTAAGTACAAAATCGAGAGAGGCTAAAAATCACCTCTTTTTCCTTCTCTCGATCAGACACTTAGAAAAAAAACGGGAAAAAAAAAAAAAATTGGATTTTTTTCTTAGTACAAAATCGAGAGAGGCTAAAAATCACATCTTTTTCCTTCTCTCGATCAGACACTTCGAAAAAAAACGGAAAAAAAAAAAATAAAAAATTGGATTTTTTCTAAGTACAAAATCGAGAGAGGCTAAAAATCACCTCTTTTTCCTTCTCTCGATCAGACACTTAGAAAAAAAACGGAAAAAAAAAAAAAAAAAAAAAAAAATTTGGATTTTTTTCTAAGTACAAAATCGAGAGAGGCTAAAAATCACCTCTTTTTCCTTCTCTCGATCAGACACTTAGAAAAAAAACGGAAAAAAAAAAAAAAAAATTGGATTTTTTCTAAGTACAAAATCGAGAGAGGCTAAAAATCACCTCTTTTTCCTTCTCTCGATCAGAAACTTAGAAAAAAACGGAAAAAAAAAAAAAAAAAATTTGGATTTTTTCTTAGTACAAAATCGAGAGAGGCTAAAAATCACCTCTTTTTCCTTCTCTCGATCAGACACTTCGAAAAAAAACGGAAAAAAAAAAAAAAAAAATTGGATTTTTTCTAAGTACAAAATCGAGAGAGGCTAAAAATCACCTCTTTTTCCTTCTCTCGATCAGACACTTAGAAAAAAAACGGAAAAAAAAAAAAAAAAAAAATTTGGATTTTTTCTAAGTACAAAATCGAGAGAGGCTAAAAATCACCTCTTTTTCCTTCTCTCGATCAGACACTTAGAAAAAAAACGGAAAAAAAAAATAAAAAAATTTGGATTTTTTCTTAGTACAAAATCGAGAGAGGCTAAAAATCACCTCTTTTTCCTTCTCTCGATCAGACACTTAGAAAAAAAACGGAAAAAAAAAAAAAAAAAAAAAAAAAATTGGATTTTTTTCTAAGTACAAAATCGAGAGAGGCTAAAAATCACCTCTTTTTCCTTCTCTCGATCAGACACTTAGAAAAAAAACGGAAAAAAAAAAAAAAAAAATTTGGATTTTTTCTAAGTACAAAATCGAGAGAGGCTAAAAATCACCTCTTTTTCCTTCTCTCGATCAGACACTTAGAAAAAAAACGGAAAAAAAAAAAAAAAAAAAAAAAAAAATGTATTTTTTTCTAAGTACAAAATCGAGAGAGGCTAAAAATCACCTCTTTTTCCTTCTCTCGATCAGACACTTAGAAAAAAAACGGAAAAAAAAAAAAAAAAATTTGGATTTTTTCTTAGTACAAAATCGAGAGAGGCTAAAATCACCTCTTTTTCCTTCTCTCGATCAGACACTTCGAAAAAAAACGGAAAAAAAAAAAAAAAAAAAAAAATTGATTTTTTGTAAGTACAAAATCGAGAGAGGCTAAAAATCACCTCTTTTTCCTTCTCTCGATCAGACACTTAGAAAAAAAACGGAAAAAAAAAAAAAAAAATTTGGATTTTTTCTAAGTACAAAATCGAGAGAGGCTAAAATCACCTCTTTTTCCTTCTCTCGATCAGACACTTAGAAAAAAAACGGAAAAAAAAAAAAAAAAAAATTGGATTTTTTCTAAGTACAAAATCGAGAGAGGCTAAAAATCACCTCTTTTTCCTTCTCTCGATCAGACACTTAGAAAAAAAACGGGAAAAAAAAAAAAAAAAATTGGGATTTTTTCTAAGTACAAAATCGAGAGAGGCTAAAAATCACCTCTTTTTCCTTCTCTCGATCAGACACTTAGAAAAAAAACGGGAAAAAAAAAAAAAAAAAATTTGGATTTTTTCTAAGTACAAAATCGAGAGAGGCTAAAAATCACCTCTTTTTCCTTCTCTCGATCAGAAACTTAGAAAAAAAACGGAAAAAAAAAAAAAAAAAATTTGGATTTTTTCTTAGTACAAAATCGAGAGAGGCTAAAAATCACCTCTTTTTCCTTCTCTCGATCAGACACTTCGAAAAAAAACGGAAAAAAAAAAAAAAAAAATTGGATTTTTTCTAAGTACAAAATCGAGAGAGGCTAAAAATCACCTCTTTTTCTTCTCTCGATCAGACACTTAGAAAAAAAACGGAAAAAAAAAAAAAAAAAAAATTTGGATTTTTTCTAAGTACAAAATCGAGAGAGGCTAAAAATCACCTCTTTTTCCTTCTCTCGATCAGACACTTAGAAAAAAACGGAAAAAAAAAATAAAAAAATTTGGATTTTTTCTTAGTACAAAATCGAGAGAGGCTAAAAATCACCTCTTTTTCCTTCTCTCGATCAGACACTTAGAAAAAAAACGGAAAAAAAAAAAAAAAAAAAAAATATTGATTTTTTTCTAAGTACAAAATCGAGAGAGGCTAAAAATCACCTCTTTTTCCTTCTCTCGATCAGACACTTAGAAAAAAAACGGAAAAAAAAAAAAAAAAAATTTGGATTTTTTCTAAGTACAAAATCGAGAGAGGCTAAAAATCACCTCTTTTTCCTTCTCTCGATCAGACACTTAGAAAAAAAACGGAAAAAAAAAAAAAAAAAAAAAAAAAAATGTATTTTTTTCTAAGTACAAAATCGAGAGAGGCTAAAAATCACCTCTTTTTCCTTCTCTCGATCAGACACTTAGAAAAAAAACGGAAAAAAAAAAAAAAAAATTTGGATTTTTTCTTAGTACAAAATCGAGAGAGGCTAAAAATCACCTCTTTTTCCTTCTCTCGATCAGACACTTCGAAAAAAAACGGGAAAAAAAAAAAAAAAAAAAAAAATTGGATTTTTTTGTAAGTACAAAATCGAGAGAGGCTAAAAATCACCTCTTTTTCCTTCTCTCGATCAGACACTTAGAAAAAAAACGGAAAAAAAATAAATAAAATTTGG
>NW_026908333.1:10000-18513 GCF_033978785.1 Entelurus aequoreus
AGAAAAAAAACGGGAAAAAAAAAAAAAAAAAAAAATTTGGATTTTTTCTAAGTACAAAATCGAGAGAGGCTAAAAATCACCACTTTTTCCTTCTCTCGATCAGACACTAAGAAAAAAAACGGAAAAAAAAAAAAAAAAAATTTGGATTTTTTCTAAGTACAAAATCGAGAGAGGCTAAAAATCACCTCTTTTTCCTTCCTCAATCAGACACTTAGAAAAAAAACGGGAAAAAAAAAAAAAAAAAAAATTTGGATTTTTTCTAAGTACAAAATCGAGAGAGGCTAAAAATCACCTCTTTTTCCTTCTCTCGATCAGACACTTAGAAAAAAAACGGAAAAAAAAAAAAAAAAAATTTGGATTTTTTCTAAGTACAAAATCGAGAGAGGCTAAAAATCACCTCTTTTTCCTTCTCTCGATCAGACACTTAGAAAAAAAACTGAAAAAAAAAAAAAAAAAAAATTGGATTTTTTCTAAGTACAAAATCGAGAGAGGCTAAAAATCACCTCTTTTTCCTTCCTCGATCAGACACTTAGAAAAAAAACGGGGGAAAAAAAAAAAAAAAAAAAAAAAATTTGGATTTTTTTCTAAGTACAAAATCGAGAGAGGCTAAAAATCACCTCTTTTTCCTTCCTCGATCAGACACTTAGAAAAAAAACGGGGAAAAAAAAAAAAAAAAAAAAAAAAATTTGGATTTTTTTCTAAGTACAAAATCGAGAGAGGCTAAAAATCACCTCTTTTTCCTTCTCTCGATCAGACACTTAGAAAAAAAATGGAAAAAAAAAAAAAAAAAAAAAAAAATTTGGATTTTTTTCTAAGTACAAAATCGAGAGAGGCTAAAAATCACCTCTTTTTCCTTCTCTCGATCAGACACTTAGAAAAAAAACGGAAAAAAAAAAAAAAAAAAAAAAAAATTTGGAGTTTTTTCTAAGTACAAAATCGAGAGAGGCTAAAAATCACCTCTTTTTCCTTCTCTCGATCAGACACTTAGAAAAAAAACGGAAAAAAAAAAAAAAAAATTTGGATTTTTTCTAAGTACAAAATCGAGAGAGGCTAAAAATCACCTCTTTTTCCTTCCTCAATCAGACACTTAGAAAAAAAACGGGAAAAAAAAAAAAAAAAAAAAATTTGGATTTTTTCTCAGTACAAAATCGAGAGAGGCTAAAAATCACCTCTTTTTCCTTCCTCAATCAGACACTTAGAAAAAAAACGGGAAAAAAAAAAAAAAAAAAAAAATTGGATTTTTTCTAAGTACAAAATCGAGAGAGGCTAAAAATCACCACTTTTTCCTTCTCTCGATCAGACACTTAGAAAAAAAACGGAAAAAAAAAAAAAAAAAATTTGGATTTTTTCTAAGTACAAAATCGAGAGAGGCTAAAAATCACCTCTTTTTCCTTCCTCAATCAGACACTTAGAAAAAAAACGGGAAAAAAAAAAAAAAAAAAAATTTGGATTTTTTCTAAGTACAAAATCGAGAGAGGCTAAAAATCACCTCTTTTTCCTTCTCTCGATCAGACACTTAGAAAAAAACCGGAAAAAAAAAAAAAAAAATTTGGATTTTTTCTTAGTACAAAATCGAGAGAGGCAAAAAATCACCTCTTTTTCCTTCTCTCGATCAGACACTTAGAAAAAAAACGGAAAAAAAAAAAAAAAAAATTTGGATTTTTTCTAAGTACAAAATCGAGAGAGGCTAAAAATCACCTCTTTTTCCTTCCTCAATCAGACACTTAGAAAAAAAACGGGAAAAAAAAAAAAAAAAAAAATTTGGATTTTTTCTAAGTACAAAATCGAGAGAGGCTAAAAATCACCACTTTTTCCTTCTCTCGATCAGACACTTAGAAAAAAAACGGAAAAAAAAAAAAAAAAAATTTGGATTTTTTCTAAGTACAAAATCGAGAGAGGCTAAAAATCACCTCTTTTTCCTTCCTCAATCAGACACTTAGAAAAAAAACGGGAAAAAAAAAAAAAAAAAAAAATTTGGATTTTTTCTAAGTACAAAATCGAGAGAGGCAAAAAATCACCTCTTTTTCCTTCTCTCGATCAGACACTTAGAAAAAAAACGGAAAAAAAAAAAAAAAAATTTGGATTTTTTCTAAGTACAAAATCGAGAGAGGCTAAAAATCACCTCTTTTTCCTTCCTCAATCAGACACTTAGAAAAAAAACGGGAAAAAAAAAAAAAAAAAAAAAATTTGGATTTTTTCTAAGTACAAAATCGAGAGAGGCTAAAAATCACCACTTTTTCCTTCTCTCGATCAGACACTTAGAAAAAAAACGGAAAAAAAAAAAAAAAAAATTTGGATTTTTTCTAAGTACAAAATCGAGAGAGGCTAAAAATCACCTCTTTTTCCTTCCTCAATCAGACACTTAGAAAAAAAACGGGAAAAAAAAAAAAAAAAAAATTTGGATTTTTTCTAAGTACAAAATCGAGAGAGGCTAAAAATCACCTCTTTTTCCTTCCTCAATCAGACACTTAGAAAAAAAACGGGAAAAAAAAAAAAAAAAAAAAAAAAATTTGGATTTTTTTCTAAGTACAAAATCGAGAGAGGCTAAAAATCACCTCTTTTTCCTTCTCTCGATCAGACACTTAGAAAAAAAACGGAAAAAAAAAAAAAAAAAAAAAAAAAAATTTGGATTTTTTTCTAAGTACAAAATCGAGAGAGGCTAAAAATCACCTCTTTTTCCTTCCTCAATCAGACACTTAGAAAAAAAACGGGAAAAAAAAAAAAAAAAAAAAATTTTTTTTATTTTTTTCTAAGTACAAAATCGAGAGAGGCTAAAAATCACCTCTTTTTCCTTCTCTCGCAGACACTTAGAAAAAAAACGGAAAAAAAAAAAAAAAAAATTTGGATTTTTTCTAAGTGCAAAATCGAGAGAGGCTAAAAATCACCTCTTTTTCCTTCCTCAATCAGACACTTAGAAAAAAAACGGGAAAAAAAAAAAAAAAAAAAATTTGGATTTTTTCTAAGTACAAAATCGAGAGAGGCTAAAAATCACCTCTTTTTCCTTCCTCAATCAGACACTTAGAAAAAAAACGGGGAAAAAAAAAAAAAAAAAAAATTTGGATTTTTTCTAAGTACAAAATCGAGAGAGGCTAAAAATCACCACTTTTTCCTTCTCTCGATCAGACACTAAGAAAAAAAACGGAAAAAAAAAAAAAAAAAATTTGGATTTTTTCTAAGTACAAAATCGAGAGAGGCTAAAAATCACCTCTTTTTCCTTCCTCAATCAGACACTTAGAAAAAAAACGGGAAAAAAAAAAAAAAAAAAAATTTGGATTTTTTCTAAGTACAAAATCGAGAGAGGCTAAAAATCACCTCTTTTTCCTTCTCTCGATCAGACACTTAGAAAAAAAACGGAAAAAAAAAAAAAAAAAATTTGGATTTTTTCTAAGTACAAAATCGAGAGAGGCTAAAAATCACCTCTTTTTCCTTCTCTCGATCAGACACTTAGAAAAAAAACGGAAAAAAAAAAAAAAAAAAAATTGGATTTTTTCTAAGTACAAAATCGAGAGAGGCTAAAAATCACCTCTTTTTCCTTCCTCGATCAGACACTTAGAAAAAAAACGGGGGAAAAAAAAAAAAAAAAAAAAAAATTTGGATTTTTTTCTAAGTACAAAATCGAGAGAGGCTAAAAATCACCTCTTTTTCCTTCCTCGATCAGACACTTAGAAAAAAAACGGGGAAAAAAAAAAAAAAAAAAAAAAAAATTTGGATTTTTTTCTAAGTACAAAATCGAGAGAGGCTAAAAATCACCTCTTTTTCCTTCTCTCGATCAGACACTTAGAAAAAAAATGGAAAAAAAAAAAAAAAAAAAAAAAAATTTGGATTTTTTTCTAAGTACAAAATCGAGAGAGGCTAAAAATCACCTCTTTTTCCTTCTCTCGATCAGACACTTAGAAAAAAAACGGAAAAAAAAAAAAAAAAAAAAAAAATTTGGAGTTTTTTCTAAGTACAAAATCGAGAGAGGCTAAAAATCACCTCTTTTTCCTTCTCTCGATCAGACACTTAGAAAAAAAACGGAAAAAAAAAAAAAAAAAATTTGGATTTTTTCTAAGTACAAAATCGAGAGAGGCTAAAAATCACCTCTTTTTCCTTCCTCAATCAGACACTTAGAAAAAAAACGGGAAAAAAAAAAAAAAAAAAAAATTTGGATTTTTTCTCAGTACAAAATCGAGAGAGGCTAAAAATCACCTCTTTTTCCTTCCTCAATCAGACACTTAGAAAAAAAACGGGAAAAAAAAAAAAAAAAAAAAAATTGGATTTTTTCTAAGTACAAAATCGAGAGAGGCTAAAAATCACCACTTTTTCCTTCTCTCGATCAGACACTTAGAAAAAAAACGGAAAAAAAAAAAAAAAAAATTTGGATTTTTTCTAAGTACAAAATCGAGAGAGGCTAAAAATCACCTCTTTTTCCTTCCTCAATCAGACACTTAGAAAAAAAACGGGAAAAAAAAAAAAAAAAAAAATTTGGATTTTTTCTAAGTACAAAATCGAGAGAGGCTAAAAATCACCTCTTTTTCCTTCTCTCGATCAGACACTTAGAAAAAAACCGGAAAAAAAAAAAAAAAAATTTGGATTTTTTCTTAGTACAAAATCGAGAGAGGCAAAAAATCACCTCTTTTTCCTTCTCTCGATCAGACACTTAGAAAAAAAACGGAAAAAAAAAAAAAAAAAATTTGGATTTTTTCTAAGTACAAAATCGAGAGAGGCTAAAAATCACCTCTTTTTCCTTCCTCAATCAGACACTTAGAAAAAAAACGGGAAAAAAAAAAAAAAAAAAAAATTTGGATTTTTTCTAAGTACAAAATCGAGAGAGGCTAAAAATCACCACTTTTTCCTTCTCTCGATCAGACACTTAGAAAAAAAACGGAAAAAAAAAAAAAAAAAATTTGGATTTTTTCTAAGTACAAAATCGAGAGAGGCTAAAAATCACCTCTTTTTCCTTCCTCAATCAGACACTTAGAAAAAAAACGGGAAAAAAAAAAAAAAAAAAAAATTTGGATTTTTTCTAAGTACAAAATCGAGAGAGGCTAAAAATCACCTCTTTTTCCTTCCTCAATCAGACACTTAGAAAAAAAACGGGGAAAAAAAAAAAAAAAAAAAAAAATTTGGATTTTTTTCTAAGTACAAAATCGAGAGAGGCTAAAAATCACCTCTTTTTCCTTCTCTCGATCAGACACTTAGAAAAAAAACGGAAAAAAAAAAAAAAAAAAAAAAAAAAAATTTGGATTTTTTTCTAAGTACAAAATCGAGAGAGGCTAAAAATCACCTCTTTTTCCTTCCTCAATCAGACACTTAGAAAAAAAACGGGAAAAAAAAAAAAAAAAAAAAAAAATTTTTTTATTTTTTTCTAAGTACAAAATCGAGAGAGGCTAAAAATCACCTCTTTTTCCTTCTCTCGCAGACACTTAGAAAAAAAACGGAAAAAAAAAAAAAAAAAATTTGGATTTTTTCTAAGTACAAAATCGAGAGAGGCTAAAAATCACCTCTTTTTCCTTCCTCAATCAGACACTTAGAAAAAAAACGGGAAAAAAAAAAAAAAAAAAAATTTGGATTTTTTCTAAGTACAAAATCGAGAGAGGCTAAAAATCACCTCTTTTTCCTTCCTCAATCAGACACTTAGAAAAAAAACGGGGAAAAAAAAAAAAAAAAAAATTTGGATTTTTTCTAAGTACAAAATCGAGAGAGGCTAAAAATCACCACTTTTTCCTTCTCTCGATCAGACACTAAGAAAAAAAACGGAAAAAAAAAAAAAAAAAATTTGGATTTTTTCTAAGTACAAAATCGAGAGAGGCTAAAAATCACCTCTTTTTCCTTCCTCAATCAGACACTTAGAAAAAAAACGGGAAAAAAAAAAAAAAAAAAAAATTTGGATTTTTTCTAAGTACAAAATCGAGAGAGGCTAAAAATCACCTCTTTTTCCTTCTCTCGCAGACACTTAGAAAAAAAACGGAAAAAAAAAAAAAAAAAATTTGGATTTTTTCTAAGTACAAAATCGAGAGAGGCTAAAAATCACCTCTTTTTCCTTCCTCAATCAGACACTTAGAAAAAAAACGGGAAAAAAAAAAAAAAAAAAAATTTGGATTTTTTCTAAGTACAAAATCGAGAGAGGCTAAAAATCACCTCTTTTTCCTTCCTCAATCAGACACTTAGAAAAAAAACGGGGAAAAAAAAAAAAAAAAAAAATTTGGATTTTTTCTAAGTACAAAATCGAGAGAGGCTAAAAATCACCACTTTTTCCTTCTCTCGATCAGACACTAAGAAAAAAAACGGAAAAAAAAAAAAAAAAAATTTGGATTTTTTCTAAGTACAAAATCGAGAGAGGCTAAAAATCACCTCTTTTTCCTTCCTCAATCAGACACTTAGAAAAAAAACGGGAAAAAAAAAAAAAAAAAAAATTTGGATTTTTTCTAAGTACAAAATCGAGAGAGGCTAAAAATCACCTCTTTTTCCTTCTCTCGATCAGACACTTAGAAAAAAAACGGAAAAAAAAAAAAAAAAAAATTTGGATTTTTTCTAAGTACAAAATCGAGAGAGGCTAAAAATCACCTCTTTTTCCTTCCTCGATCAGACACTTAGAAAAAAAACGGGGGGAAAAAAAAAAATAAAAAAAAAAATTTGGATTTTTTTCTAAGTACAAAATCGAGAGAGGCTAAAAATCACCTCTTTTTCCTTCCTCGATCAGACACTTAGAAAAAAAACGGGGGAAAAAAAAAAAAAAAAAAAAAAATTTGGATTTTTTTCTAAGTACAAAATCGAGAGAGGCTAAAAATCACCTCTTTTTCCTTCTCTCGATCAGACACTTAGAAAAAAAACGGAAAAAAAAAAAAAAAAAATTTGGATTTTTTCTAAGTACAAAATCGAGAGAGGCAAAAAATCACCTCTTTTTCCTTCTCTCGATCAGACACTTAGAAAAAAAACGGAAAAAAAAAAAAAAAAAATTTGGATTTTTTCTAAGTACAAAATCGAGAGAGGCTAAAAATCACCTCTTTTTCCTTCCTCAATCAGACACTTAGAAAAAAAACGGGAAAAAAAAAAAAAAAAAAAAATTTGGATTTTTTCTAAGTACAAAATCGAGAGAGGCTAAAAATCACCACTTTTTCCTTCTCTCGATCAGACACTTAGAAAAAAAACGGAAAAAAAAAAAAAAAAAATTTGGATTTTTTCTAAGTACAAAATCGAGAGAGGCTAAAAATCACCTCTTTTTCCTTCCTCAATCAGACACTTAGAAAAAAAACGGGAAAAAAAAAAAAAAAAAAATTTGGATTTTTTCTAAGTACAAAATCGAGAGAGGCTAAAAATCACCTCTTTTTCCTTCCTCAATCAGACACTTAGAAAAAAAACGGGAAAAAAAAAAAAAAAAAAAAAAAAATTTGGATTTTTTTCTAAGTACAAAATCGAGAGAGGCTAAAAATCACCTCTTTTTCCTTCTCTCGATCAGACACTTAGAAAAAAAACGGAAAAAAAAAAAAAAAAAAAAAAAAAATTTGGATTTTTTTCTAAGTACAAAATCGAGAGAGGCTAAAAATCACCTCTTTTTCCTTCCTCAATCAGACACTTAGAAAAAAAACGGGAAAAAAAAAAAAAAAAAAAAAAATTTTTATTTTTTTCTAAGTACAAAATCGAGAGAGGCTAAAAATCACCTCTTTTTCCTTCTCTCGCAGACACTTAGAAAAAAAACGGAAAAAAAAAAAAAAAAAATTTGGATTTTTTCTAAGTGCAAAATCGAGAGAGGCTAAAAATCACCTCTTTTTCCTTCCTCAATCAGACACTTAGAAAAAAAACGGGAAAAAAAAAAAAAAAAAAAATTTGGATTTTTTCTAAGTACAAAATCGAGAGAGGCTAAAAATCACCTCTTTTTCCTTCCTCAATCAGACACTTAGAAAAAAAACGGGGAAAAAAAAAAAAAAAAAAAATTTGGATTTTTTCTAAGTACAAAATCGAGAGAGGCTAAAAATCACCACTTTTTCCTTCTCTCGATCAGACACTAAGAAAAAAAACGGAAAAAAAAAAAAAAAAAATTTGGATTTTTTCTAAGTACAAAATCGAGAGAGGCTAAAAATCACCTCTTTTTCCTTCCTCAATCAGACACTTAGAAAAAAAACGGGAAAAAAAAAAAAAAAAAAAATTTGGATTTTTTCTAAGTACAAAATCGAGAGAGGCTAAAAATCACCTCTTTTTCCTTCTCTCGATCAGACACTTAGAAAAAAAACGGAAAAAAAAAAAAAAAAAATTTGGATTTTTTCTAAGTACAAAATCGAGAGAGGCTAAAAATCACCTCTTTTTCCTTCTCTCGATCAGACACTTAGAAAAAAAACGGAAAAAAAAAAAAAAAAAAAATTGGATTTTTTCTAAGTACAAAATCGAGAGAGGCTAAAAATCACCTCTTTTTCCTTCCTCGATCAGACACTTAGAAAAAAAACGGGGGAAAAAAAAAAAAAAAAAAAAAAATTTGGATTTTTTTCTAAGTACAAAATCGAGAGAGGCTAAAAATCACCTCTTTTTCCTTCCTCGAT
>NW_026908334.1:0-18326 GCF_033978785.1 Entelurus aequoreus
CCTCTTTTTCCTTCTCTCGATCAGACACTTAGAAAAAAAAATGAAAAAAAAAAAAAAAAATTGGATTTTTTCTAAGTACAAAATCGAGAGAGGCTAAAAATCACCTCTTTTTCCCTATCTCTCGATCAGACACTTAGAAAAAAAACGGAAAAAAAAAAAAAAAAAAAATTTGGATTTTTTCGAAGTACAAAATCGAGAGTGGCTAAAATCACCTCTTTTTCCTTCTCTCGATCAGACACTTAGAAAAAAAAACGGAAAAAAAAAAAAAAAAAATTTGGATTTTTTCTAAGTACAAAATCGAGAGTGGCTAAAAATCACCTCTTTTTCCTTCTCTCGATCAGACACTTAGAAAAAAAAAGAAAAAAAAAAAAAAAAATTGGATTTTTTCTAAGTACAAAATCGAGAGAGGCTAAAAATCACCTCTTTTTCCTTCTCTCGATCAGACACTTAGAAAAAAAACGGAAAAAAAAAAAAAAAAAAATTGGGATTTTTTCTAAGTACAAAATCGAGAGTGGCTAAAAATCACCTCTTTTTCCTTCTCTCGATCAGACACTTAGAAAAAAAACGGAAAAAAAAAAAATAAAATTTGGATTTTTTCTAAGTACAAAATCGAGAGAGGCTAAAAATCACCTCTTTTTCCTTCTCTCGATCAGACACTTAGAAAAAAAACGGAAAAAAAAAAAAAAAAAAATTTGGATTTTTTCTAAGTACAAAATCGAGAGTGGCTAAAAATCACCTCTTTTTCCTTCTCTCGATCAGACACTTAGAAAAAAAAATGAAAAAAATAAAAAAAAAATTGGATTTTTTCTAAGTACAAAATCGAGAGAGGCTAAAAATCACCTCTTTTTCCTTCTCTCGATCAGACACTTAGAAAAAAAACGGAAAAAAAAATAAAAAAAATTTGGATTTTTTCTAAGTACAAAATCGAGAGTGGCTAAAAATCACCTCTTTTTCCTTCTCTCGATCAGACACTTAGAAAAAAAACGGAAAAAAAAAAAAAAAAAATTTGGATTTTTTCTAAGTACAAAATCGAGAGAGGCTAAAAATCACCTCTTTTTCCTTCTCTCGATCAGACACTTAGAAAAAAAACGGAAAAAAAAAAAATAAAAATTTGATTTTTTCTAAGTACAAAATCGAGAGGTGGCTAAAAATCACCTCTTTTTCCTTCTCTCGATCAGACACTTAGAAAAAAAAACGGAAAAAAAAAAAAAAAAAATTTGGATTTTTTCTAAGTACAAAATCGAGAGTGGCTAAAAATCACCTCTTTTTCCTTCTCTCGATCAGACACTTAGAAAAAAAAATGAAAAAAAAAAAAAAAAATTGGATTTTTTCTAAGTACAAAATCGAGAGAGGCTAAAAATCACCTCTTTTTCCTTCTCTCGATCAGACACTTAGAAAAAAAACGGAAAAAAAAAAAAAAAAAAATTTGGATTTTTTCTAAGTACAAAATCGAGAGTGGCTAAAAATCACCTCTTTTTCCTTCTCTCGATCAGACACTTAGAAAAAAAACGGAAAAAAAAAAAAAAAAAAATTTGGATTTTTTCTAAGTACAAAATCGAGAGAGGCTAAAAATCACCTCTTTTTCCTTCTCTCGATCAGACACTTAGAAAAAAAAATAAAAAATAAAAAAAAAAAATTGGATTTTTTCTAAGTACAAAATCGAGAGAGGCTAAAAATCACCTCTTTTTCCTTCTCTCGATCAGACACTTAGAAAAAAAACGGAAAAAAAAAAAAAAAAATTTGGATTTTTTCTAAGTACAAAATCGAGAGTGGCTAAAAATCACCTCTTTTTCCTTCTCTCGATCAGACACTTAGAAAAAAAACGAAAAAAAAAAAAAAAAAATTTGGATTTTTTCTAAGTACAAAATCGAGAGAGGCTAAAAATCACCTCTTTTTCCTTCTCTCGATCAGACACTTAGAAAAAAAACGGAAAAAAAAAAAAAAAAATTTGGATTTTTTCTAAGTACAAAATCGAGAGTGGCTAAAAATCACCTCTTTTTCCTTCTCTCGATCAGACACTTAGAAAAAAAACGGAAAAAAAAAAAAAAAAAATTTGGATTTTTTTCTAAGTACAAAATCGAGAGAGGCTAAAAATCACCTCTTTTTCCTTCTCTCGATCAGACACTTAGAAAAAAAACGGAAAAAAAAAAAAAAAAATTTGGATTTTTTCTAAGTACAAAATCGAGAGAGGCTAAAAATCACCTCTTTTTCCTTTTCTCGATCAGACACTTAGAAAAAAAACGGAAAAAAAAAAAAAAAAAATTTGGATTTTTTCTAAGTACAAAATCGAGAGAGGCTAAAAATCACCTCTTTTTCCTTTTCTCGATCAGACACTTAGAAAAAAAAATGAAAAAAAAAAAAAAATATTGGATTTTTTCTAAGTACAAAATCGAGAGAGGCTAAAAATCACCTCTTTTTCCTTCTCTCGATCAGACACTTAGAAAAAAAACGGAAAAAAAAAAAAAAAATTGGATTTTTTCTAAGTACAAAATCGAGAGTGGCTAAAAATCACCTCTTTTTCCTTCTCTCGATCAGACACTTAGAAAAAAAACGGAAAAAAAAAAAAAAAAATTTGGATTTTTTCTAAGTACAAATCGAGAGAGGCTAAAAATCACCTCTTTTTCCTTTTCTCGATCAGACACTTAGAAAAAAAAAGAAAGAAAAAAAAAAAAAATTGGATTTTTTCTAAGTACAAAATCGAGAGAGGCTAAAAATCACCTCTTTTTCCTTCTCTCGATCAGACACTTAGAAAAAAAACGGAAAAAAAAAAAAAAAAATTGGATTTTTTCTAAGTACAAAATCGAGAGTGGCTAAAAATCACCTCTTTTTCCTTCTCTCGATCAGACACTTAGAAAAAAAACGTAAAAAAAAAAAAAAAAATTTGGATTTTTTCTAAGTACAAATTCGAGAGTGGCTAAAAATCACCTCTTTTTCCTTCTCTCGATCAGACACTTAGAAAAAAAAATGAAAAAAAAAAAAAAAAATTGGATTTTTTCTAAGTACAAAATCGAGAGAGGCTAAAAATCACCTCTTTTTCCTTCTCTCGATCAGACACTTAGAAAAAAAACGGAAAAAAAAAAAAAAAAAAATTTGGATTTTTTCGAAGTACAAAATCGAGAGTGGCTAAAAATCACCTCTTTTTCCTTCTCTCGATCAGACACTTAGAAAAAAAACGGAAAAAAAAAAAAAAAAAATTTGGATTTTTTCTAAGTACAAAATCGAGAGTGGCTAAAAATCACCTCTTTTTCCTTCTCTCGATCAGACACTTAGAAAAAAAAATGAAAAAAAAAAAAAAAAATTGGATTTTTTCTAAGTACAAAATCGAGAGAGGCTAAAAATCACCTCTTTTTCCTTCTCTCGATCAGACACTTAGAAAAAAAACGGAAAAAAAAAAAAAAAAAAAATGGGATTTTTTCTAAGTACAAAATCGAGAGTGGCTAAAAATCACCTCTTTTTCCTTCTCTCGATCAGACACTTAGAAAAAAAACGGAAAAAAAAAAAATAAAATTTGGATTTTTTCTAAGTACAAAATCGAGAGAGGCTAAAAATCACCTCTTTTTCCTTCTCTCGATCAGACACTTAGAAAAAAACGGAAAAAAAAAAAAAAAAAATTTGGATTTTTTCTAAGTACAAAATCGAGAGTGGCTAAAAATCACCTCTTTTTCCTTCTCTCGATCAGACACTTAGAAAAAAAATGAAAAAAAAAAAAAAAAATTGGATTTTTTCTAAGTACAAAATCGAGAGAGGCTAAAAATCACCTCTTTTTCCTTCTCTCGATCAGACACTTAGAAAAAAAAACGGAAAAAAAAAAAAAAAAATTTGGATTTTTTCTAAGTACAAAATCGAGAGTGGCTAAAAATCACCTCTTTTTCCTTCTCTCGATCAGACACTTAGAAAAAAAAACGGAAAAAAAAAAAAAAAAAAATTTGGATTTTTTCTAAGTACAAAATCGAGAGAGGCTAAAAATCACCTCTTTTTCCTTTTCTCGATCAGACACTTAGAAAAAAAACGGAAAAAAAAAAAAAAAAATTTGGATTTTTTCTAAGTACAAAATCGAGAGAGGCTAAAAATCACCTCTTTTTCCTTCTCTCGATCAGACACTTAGAAAAAAAACGGAAAAAAAAAAAAAAAAAAATTTGGATTTTTTCTAAGTACAAAATCGAGAGTGGCTAAAAATCACCTCTTTTTCCTTCTCTCGATCAGACACTTAGAAAAAAAACGGAAAAAAAAAAAAAAAAAAATTTGGATTTTTTCTAAGTACAAAATCGAGAGTGGCTAAAAATCACCTCTTTTTCCTTCTCTCGATCAGACACTTAGAAAAAAAAATGAAAAAAAAAAAAAAAAATTGGATTTTTTCTAAGTACAAAATCGAGAGAGGCTAAAAATCACCTCTTTTTCCTTCTCTCGATCAGACACTTAGAAAAAAAACGGAAAAAAAAAAAAAAAAATTTGGATTTTTTCTAAGTACAAAATCGAGAGTGGCTAAAAATCACCTCTTTTTCCTTCTCTCGATCAGACACTTAGAAAAAAAAATGAAAAAAAAAAAAAAAAATTGGATTTTTTTCTAAGTACAAAATCGAGAGAGGCTAAAAATCACCTCTTTTTCCTTCTCTCGATCAGACACTTAGAAAAAAAACGGAAAAAAAAAAAAAAAAATTTGGATTTTTTCTAAGTACAAAATCGAGAGTGGCTAAAAATCACCTCTTTTTCCTTTTCTCGATCAGACACTTAGAAAAAAAACGGAAAAAAAAAAAAAAAAAATTTGGATTTTTTCTAAGTACAAAATCGAGAGAGGCTAAAAATCACCTCTTTTTCCTTTTCTCGATCAGACACTTAGAAAAAAAAATGAAAAAAAAAAAAAAAAAATTGGATTTTTTCTAAGTACAAAATCGAGAGAGGCTAAAAATCACCTCTTTTTCCTTCTCTCGATCAGACACTAAAGAAAAAAAACGGAAAAAAAAAAAAAAAAAATTTGATTTTTTCTAAGTACAAAATCCAGAGTGGCTAAAAATCACCTCTTTTTCCTTCTCTCGATCAGACACTTAGAAAAAAAACGGAAAAAAAAAAAAAAAAAATTTGGATTTTTTCTAAGTACAAAATCGAGAGAGGCTAAAAATCACCTCTTTTTCCTTTTCTCGATCAGACACTTAGAAAAAAAACGGAAAAAAAAAAAAAAAAAAATTGGATTTTTTCTAAGTACAAAATCGAGGGTGGCTAAAAATCACCTCTTTTTCCTTCTCTCGATCAGACACTTAGAAAAAAAACGGAAAAAAAATAAAAAATAAATTTGGATTTTTTCTAAGTACAAAATCGAGAGTGGCTAAAAATCACCTCTTTTTCCTTCTCTCGATCAGACACTTAGAAAAAAAAATGAAAAAAAAAAAAAAAAATTGGATTTTTTCTAAGTACAAAATCGAGAGAGGCTAAAAATCACCTCTTTTTCCTTCTCTCGATCAGACACTTAGAAAAAAAACGGAAAAAAAAAAAAAAAAAATTTGGATTTTTTCTAAGTACAAAATCGAGAGTGGCTAAAAATCACCTCTTTTTCCTTCTCTCGATCAGACACTTAGAATAAAAACGGAAAAAAAAAAAAAAAAAATTTGGATTTTTTCTAAGTACAAAATCGAGAGAGGCTAAAAATCACCTCTTTTTCCTTCTCTCGATCAGACACTAAAGAAAAAAAACGGAAAAAAAAAAAAAAAAAATTTGGATTTTTTCTAAGTACAAAATCGAGAGTGGCTAAAAATCACCTCTTTTTCCTTCTCTCGATCAGACACTTAGAAAAAAAAAAAAAAAAAAAAAAAAAAAATTGGATTTTTTCTAAGTACAAAATCGAGAGAGGCTAAAAATCACCTCTTTTTCCTTCTCTCGATCAGACACTTAGAAAAAAAACGGAAAAAAAAAAAAAAAAAATTTGGATTTTTTCTAAGTACAAAATCGAGAGAGGCTAAAAATCACCTATTTTTCCTTTTCTCGATCAGACACTTAGAAAAAAAACGGAAAAAAAAAAAAAAAAAATTTGGATTTTTTCTAAGTACAAAATCGAGAGTGGCTAAAAATCACCTCTTTTTCCTTCTCTCCATCAGACACTTAGAAAAAAAACGGAAAAAAAAAAAAAAAAAATTTGGATTTTTTCTTAGTACAAAATCGAGAGAGGCTAAAAATCACCTATTTTTCCTTTTCTCGATCAGACACTTAGAAAAAAAACGGAAAAAAAAAAAAAAAAAAATTTGGATTTTTTTCTAAGTACAAAATCGAGAGTGGCTAAAAATCACCTCTTTTTCCTTCTCTCGATCAGACACTTAGAAAAAAAACGGAAAAAAAAAAAAAAAAATTTGGATTTTTTCTAAGTACAAAATCGAGAGTGGCTAAAAATCACCTCTTTTTCCTTCTCTCGATCAGACACTTAGAAAAAAAAATGAAAAAAAAAAAAAAAAAATTGGATTTTTTCTAAGTACAAAATCGAGAGAGGCTAAAAATCACCTCTTTTTCCTTCTCTCGATCAGACACTTAGAAAAAACGGAAAAAAAAAAAAAACAAATTTGGATTTTTTCTAAGTACAAAATCGAGAGTGGCTAAAAATCACCTCTTTTTCCTTCTCTCGATCAGACACTTAGAAAAAAAACGGAAAAAAAAAAAAAAAAAAATTGGATTTTTTCTAAGTACAAAATCGAGAGTGGCTAAAAATCACCTCTTTTTCCTTCTCTCGATCAGACACTTAGAAAAAAAACGGAAAAAAAAAAAAAAAAAATTTGGATTTTTTCTAAGTACAAAATCGAGAGAGGCTAAAAATCACCTCTTTTTCCTTTTCTCGATCAGACACTTAGAAAAAAAACGGAAAAAAAAAAAAAAAAAATTGGATTTTTTCTAAGTACAAAATCGAGAGAGGCTAAAAATCACCTCTTTTTCCTTTTCTCGATCAGACACTTAGAAAAAAAAATGAAAAAAAAAAAAAAAAAATTGGATTTTTTCTAAGTACAAAATCGAGAGAGGCTAAAAATCACCTCTTTTTCCTTCTCTCGATCAAACACTTAGAAAAAAAACGGAAAAAAAAAAAAAAAAAATTTGGATTTTTTCTAAGTACAAAATCGAGAGTGGCTAAAAATCACCTCTTTTTCCTTCTCTCGATCAGACACTTAGAAAAAAAACGGAAAAAAAAAAAAAAAAAAATTGGATTTTTTCTAAGTACAAAATCGAGAGTGGCTAAAAATCACCTCTTTTTCCTTCTCTCGATCAGACACTTAGAAAAAAAACGGAAAAAAAAAAAAAAAAAATTTGGATTTTTTCTTAGTACAAAATCGAGAGAGGCTAAAAATCACCTCTTTTTCCTTTTCTCGATCAGCCACTTAGAAAAAAAACGGAAAAAAAAAAAAAAAAATTTGGATTTTTTCTAAGTACAAAATCGAGAGAGGCTAAAAATCACCTCTTTTTCCTTTTCTCGATCAGACACTTAGAAAAAAAAATGAAAAAAAAAAAAAAAAATTGGATTTTTTCTAAGTACAAAATCGAGAGAGGCTAAAAATCACCTCTTTTTCCTTCTCTCGATCAGACACTTAGAAAAAAAACGGAAAACAAAAAAAAAAAAAATTGGATTTTTTCTAAGTACAAAATCGAGAGTGGCTAAAAATCACCTCTTTTTCCTTCTCTCGATCAGACACTTAGAAAAAAAACGGAAAAAAAAAAAAAAAAAAATTTGGATTTTTTCGAAGTACAAAATCGAGAGTGGCTAAAAATCACCTCTTTTTCCTTCTCTCGATAAGACACTTAGAAAAAAAACGGAAAAAAAAAAAAAAAAATTTGGATTTTTTCTAAGTACAAAATCGAGAGTGGCTAAAAATCACCTCTTTTTCCTTCTCTCGATCAGACACTTAGAAAAAAAAATGAAAAAAAAAAAAAAAAAATTGGATTTTTTGTAAGTACAAAATCGAGAGAGGCTAAAAATCACCTCTTTTTCCTTCTCTCGATCAGACACTTAGAAAAAAAACGGAAAAAAAAAAAAAAAAAAATTTGGATTTTTTCTAAGTACAAAATCGAGAGTGGCTAAAAATCACCTCTTTTTCCTTCTCTCGATCAGACACTTAGAAAAAAAACGGAAAAAAAAAAAAAAAAAATTTGGATTTTTTCTAAGTACAAAATCGAGAGAGGCTAAAAATCACCTCTTTTTCCTTCTCTCGATCAGACACTTAGAAAAAAAACGGAAAAAAAAAAAAAAAAAATTGGATTTTTTCTAAGTACAAAATCGAGAGTGGCTAAAAATCACCTCTTTTTCCTTCTCTCGATCAGACACTTAGAAAAAAAACGGAAAAAAAAAAAAAAAAAATTTGGATTTTTTCTAAGTACAAAATCGAGAGTGGCTAAAAATCACCTCTTTTTCCTTCTCTCGATCAGACACTTAGAAAAAAAAATGAAAAAAAAAAAAAAAAATTGGATTTTTTCTAAGTACAAAATCGAGAGAGGCTAAAAATCACCTCTTTTTCCTTCTCTCGATCAGACACTTAGAAAAAAAACGGAAAAAAAAAAAAAAAAATTTGGATTTTTTCTAAGTACAAAATCGAGAGAGGCTAAAAATCACCTCTTTTTCCTTTTCTCGATCAGACACTTAGAAAAAAAACGGAAAAAAAAAAAAAAAAATTTGGATTTTTTCTAAGTACAAAATCGAGAGAGGCTAAAAATCACCTCTTTTTCCTTTTCTCGATCAGACACTTAGAAAAAAAAATGAAAAAAAAAAAAAAAAATTGGATTTTTTCTAAGTACAAAATCGAGAGAGGCTAAAAATCACCTCTTTTTCCTTCTCTCGATCAGACACTTAGAAAAAAAACGGAAAAAAAAAAAAAAAAAAATTGGATTTTTTCTAAGTACAAAATCGAGAGTGGCTAAAAATCACCTCTTTTTCCTTCTCTCGATCAGACACTTAGAAAAAAAACGGAAAAAAAAAAAAAAAAAAATTGGATTTTTTCTAAGTACAAAATCGAGAGAGGCTAAAAATCACCTCTTTTTCCTTTTCTCGATCAGACACTTAGAAAAAAAACGGAAAAAAAAAAAAAAAAAATTTGGATTTTTTCTAAGTACAAAATCGAGGGTGGCTAAAAATCACCTCTTTTTCCTTCTCTCGATCAGACACTTAGAAAAAAAAATGAAAAAAAAAATAAAAAATTGGATTTTTTCTAAGTACAAAATCGAGAGAGGCTAAAAATCACCTCTTTTTCCTTCTCTCGATCAGACACTTAGAAAAAAAACGGAAAAAAAAAAAAAAAAAATTTGGATTTTTTCTAAGTACAAAATCGAGAGTGGCTAAAAATCACCTCTTTTTCCTTCTCTCGATCAGACACTTAGAAAAAAAAATGAAAAAAAAAAAAAAAAATTGGATTTTTTCTAAGTACAAAATCGAGAGAGGCTAAAAATCACCTCTTTTTCCTTCTCTCGATCAGACACTTAGAAAAAAAACGGAAAAAAAAAAAAAAAAAATTTGGATTTTTTCTAAGTACAAAATCGAGAGTGGCTAAAAATCACCTCTTTTTCCTTTTCTCGATCAGACACTTAGAAAAAAAACGGAAAAAAAAAAAAAAAAAATTTGGATTTTTTCTAAGTACAAAATCGAGAGAGGCTAAAAATCACCTCTTTTTCCTTTTCTCGATCAGACACTTAGAAAAAAAAATGAAAAAAAAAAAAAAAAATTGGATTTTTTCTAAGTACAAAATCGAGAGAGGCTAAAAATCACCTCTTTTTCCTTCTCTCGATCAGACACTAAAGAAAAAAAACGGAAAAAAAAAAAAAAAAAAATTTGATTTTTTCTAAGTACAAAATCCAGAGTGGCTAAAAATCACCTCTTTTTCCTTCTCTCGATCAGACACTTAGAAAAAAAACGGAAAAAAAAAAAAAAAAAATTTGGATTTTTTCTAAGTACAAAATCGAGAGAGGCTAAAAATCACCTCTTTTTCCTTTTCTCGATCAGACACTTAGAAAAAAAAATGAAAAAAAAAAAAAAAAAATTGGATTTTTTCTAAGTACAAAATCGAGAGAGGCTAAAAATCACCTCTTTTTCCTTCTCTCGATCAGACACTTAGAAAAAAAACGGAAAAAAAAAAAAATAAAATTTGGATTTTTTCTAAGTACAAAATCGAGAGTGGCTAAAAATCACCTCTTTTTCCTTCTCTCGATCAGACACTTAGAAAAAAAACGGAAAAAAAAAAAAAAAAAATTTGGATTTTTTCTAAGTACAAAATCGAGAGAGGCTAAAAATCACCTATTTTTCCTTTTCTCGATCAGACACTTAGAAAAAAAACGGAAAAAAAAAAAAAAAAATTTGGATTTTTTCTAAGTACAAAATCGAGAGAGGCTAAAAATCACCTCTTTTTCCTTCTCTCGATCAGACACTTAGAAAAAAAACGGAAAAAAAAAAAAAAAAAAATTTGGATTTTTTCTAAGTACAAAATCGAGAGTGGCTAAAAATCACCTCTTTTTCCTTCTCTCGATCAGACACTTAGAAAAAAAAAAAAAAAAAAAAAAAAAAAAATTGGATTTTTTCTAAGTACAAAATCGAGAGAGGCTAAAAATCACCTCTTTTTCCTTCTCTCGATCAGACACTTAGAAAAAAAACGGAAAAAAAAAAAAAAAAAATTTGGATTTTTTCTAAGTACAAAATCGAGAGAGGCTAAAAATCACCTATTTTTCCTTTTCTCGATCAGACACTTAGAAAAAAAACGGAAAAAAAAAAAAAAAAAATTTGGATTTTTTCTAAGTACAAAATCGAGAGTGGCTAAAAATCACCTCTTTTTCCTTCTCTCCATCAGACACTTAGAAAAAAAACGGAAAAAAAAAAAAAAAAAATTTGGATTTTTTCTTAGTACAAAATCGAGAGAGGCTAAAAATCACCTATTTTTCCTTTTCTCGATCAGACACTTAGAAAAAAAACGGAAAAAAAAAAAAAAAAAATTTGGATTTTTTCTAAGTACAAAATCGAGAGTGGCTAAAAATCACCTCTTTTTCCTTCTCTCGATCAGACACTTAGAAAAAAAACGGAAAAAAAAAAAAAAAAATTTGGATTTTTTCTAAGTACAAAATCGAGAGTGGCTAAAAATCACCTCTTTTTCCTTCTCTCGATCAGACACTTAGAAAAAAAACGGAAAAAAAAAAAAAAAAAAATTGGATTTTTTCTAAGTACAAAATCGAGAGTGGCTAAAAATCACCTCTTTTTCCTTCTCTCGATCAGACACTTAGAAAAAAAACGGAAAAAAAAAAAAAAAAAATTTGGATTTTTTCTAAGTACAAAATCGAGAGAGGCTAAAAATCACCTCTTTTTCCTTTTCTCGATCAGACACTTAGAAAAAAAACGGAAAAAAAAAAAAAAAAAATTGGATTTTTTCTAAGTACAAAATCGAGAGAGGCTAAAAATCACCTCTTTTTCCTTTTCTCGATCAGACACTTAGAAAAAAAAATGAAAAAAAAAAAAAAAAAATTGGATTTTTTCTAAGTACAAAATCGAGAGAGGCTAAAAATCACCTCTTTTTCCTTCTCTCGATCAAACACTTAGAAAAAAAACGGAAAAAAAAAAAAAAAAAATTTGGATTTTTTCTAAGTACAAAATCGAGAGTGGCTAAAAATCACCTCTTTTTCCTTCTCTCGATCAGACACTTAGAAAAAAAACGGAAAAAAAAAAAAAAAAAAATTGGATTTTTTCTAAGTACAAAATCGAGAGTGGCTAAAAATCACCTCTTTTTCCTTCTCTCGATCAGACACTTAGAAAAAAAACGGAAAAAAAAAAAAAAAAAATTTGGATTTTTTCTTAGTACAAAATCGAGAGAGGCTAAAAATCACCTCTTTTTCCTTTTCTCGATCAGCCACTTAGAAAAAAAACGGAAAAAAAAAAAAAAAAATTTGGATTTTTTCTAAGTACAAAATCGAGAGAGGCTAAAAATCACCTCTTTTTCCTTTTCTCGATCAGACACTTAGAAAAAAAAATGAAAAAAAAAAAAAAAAATTGGATTTTTTCTAAGTACAAAATCGAGAGAGGCTAAAAATCACCTCTTTTTCCTTCTCTCGATCAGACACTTAGAAAAAAAACGGAAAACAAAAAAAAAAAAAATTGGATTTTTTCTAAGTACAAAATCGAGAGTGGCTAAAAATCACCTCTTTTTCCTTCTCTCGATCAGACACTTAGAAAAAAAACGGAAAAAAAAAAAAAAAAAAATTTGGATTTTTTCGAAGTACAAAATCGAGAGTGGCTAAAAATCACCTCTTTTTCCTTCTCTCGATAAGACACTTAGAAAAAAAACGGAAAAAAAAAAAAAAAAATTTGGATTTTTTCTAAGTACAAAATCGAGAGTGGCTAAAAATCACCTCTTTTTCCTTCTCTCGATCAGACACTTAGAAAAAAAAATGAAAAAAAAAAAAAAAAAATTGGATTTTTTGTAAGTACAAAATCGAGAGAGGCTAAAAATCACCTCTTTTTCCTTCTCTCGATCAGACACTTAGAAAAAAAACGGAAAAAAAAAAAAAAAAAAATTTGGATTTTTTCTAAGTACAAAATCGAGAGTGGCTAAAAATCACCTCTTTTTCCTTCTCTCGATCAGACACTTAGAAAAAAAACGGAAAAAAAAAAAAAAAAAATTTGGATTTTTTCTAAGTACAAAATCGAGAGAGGCTAAAAATCACCTCTTTTTCCTTCTCTCGATCAGACACTTAGAAAAAAAACGGAAAAAAAAAAAAAAAAAATTGGATTTTTTCTAAGTACAAAATCGAGAGTGGCTAAAAATCACCTCTTTTTCCTTCTCTCGATCAGACACTTAGAAAAAAAACGGAAAAAAAAAAAAAAAAAATTTGGATTTTTTCTAAGTACAAAATCGAGAGTGGCTAAAAATCACCTCTTTTTCCTTCTCTCGATCAGACACTTAGAAAAAAAAATGAAAAAAAAAAAAAAAAATTGGATTTTTTCTAAGTACAAAATCGAGAGAGGCTAAAAATCACCTCTTTTTCCTTCTCTCGATCAGACACTTAGAAAAAAAACGGAAAAAAAAAAAAAAAAATTTGGATTTTTTCTAAGTACAAAATCGAGAGAGGCTAAAAATCACCTCTTTTTCCTTTTCTCGATCAGACACTTAGAAAAAAAACGGAAAAAAAAAAAAAAAAATTTGGATTTTTTCTAAGTACAAAATCGAGAGAGGCTAAAAATCACCTCTTTTTCCTTTTCTCGATCAGACACTTAGAAAAAAAAATGAAAAAAAAAAAAAAAAAATTGGATTTTTTCTAAGTACAAAATCGAGAGAGGCTAAAAATCACCTCTTTTTCCTTCTCTCGATCAGACACTTAGAAAAAAAACGGAAAAAAAAAAAAAAAAAAATTGGATTTTTTCTAAGTACAAAATCGAGAGTGGCTAAAAATCACCTCTTTTTCCTTCTCTCGATCAGACACTTAGAAAAAAAACGGAAAAAAAAAAAAAAAAAAATTGGATTTTTTCTAAGTACAAAATCGAGAGAGGCTAAAAATCACCTCTTTTTCCTTTTCTCGATCAGACACTTAGAAAAAAAACGGAAAAAAAAAAAAAAAAAATTTGGATTTTTTCTAAGTACAAAATCGAGGGTGGCTAAAAATCACCTCTTTTTCCTTCTCTCGATCAGACACTTAGAAAAAAAAATGAAAAAAAAAATAAAAAATTGGATTTTTTCTAAGTACAAAATCGAGAGAGGCTAAAAATCACCTCTTTTTCCTTCTCTCGATCAGACACTTAGAAAAAAAACGGAAAAAAAAAAAAAAAAAATTTGGATTTTTTCTAAGTACAAAATCGAGAGTGGCTAAAAATCACCTCTTTTTCCTTCTCTCGATCAGACACTTAGAAAAAAAAATGAAAAAAAAAAAAAAAAATTGGATTTTTTCTAAGTACAAAATCGAGAGAGGCTAAAAATCACCTCTTTTTCCTTCTCTCGATCAGACACTTAGAAAAAAAACGGAAAAAAAAAAAAAAAAAATTTGGATTTTTTCTAAGTACAAAATCGAGAGTGGCTAAAAATCACCTCTTTTTCCTTTTCTCGATCAGACACTTAGAAAAAAAACGGAAAAAAAAAAAAAAAAAATTTGGATTTTTTCTAAGTACAAAATCGAGAGAGGCTAAAAATCACCTCTTTTTCCTTTTCTCGATCAGACACTTAGAAAAAAAAATGAAAAAAAAAAAAAAAAAATTGGATTTTTTCTAAGTACAAAATCGAGAGAGGCTAAAAATCACCTCTTTTTCCTTCTCTCGATCAGACACTAAAGAAAAAAAACGGAAAAAAAAAAAAAAAAAAATTTGATTTTTTCTAAGTACAAAATCCAGAGTGGCTAAAAATCACCTCTTTTTCCTTCTCTCGATCAGACACTTAGAAAAAAAACGGAAAAAAAAAAAAAAAAAATTTGGATTTTTTCTAAGTACAAAATCGAGAGAGGCTAAAAATCACCTCTTTTTCCTTTTCTCGATCAGACACTTAGAAAAAAAAATGAAAAAAAAAAAAAAAAAATTGGATTTTTTCTAAGTACAAAATCGAGAGAGGCTAAAAATCACCTCTTTTTCCTTCTCTCGATCAGACACTTAGAAAAAAAACGGAAAAAAAAAAAAAAAAAATTTGGATTTTTTCTAAGTACAAAATCGAGAGTGGCTAAAAATCACCTCTTTTTCCTTCTCTCGATCAGACACTTAGAAAAAAAACGGAAAAAAAAAAAAAAAAAATTTGGATTTTTTCTAAGTACAAAATCGAGAGAGGCTAAAAATCACCTATTTTTCCTTTTCTCGATCAGACACTTAGAAAAAAAACGGAAAAAAAAAAAAAAAAATTTGGATTTTTTCTAAGTACAAAATCGAGAGAGGCTAAAAATCACCTCTTTTTCCTTCTCTCGATCAGACACTTAGAAAAAAAACGGAAAAAAAAAAAAAAAAAATTTGGATTTTTTCTAAGTACAAAATCGAGAGTGGCTAAAAATCACCTCTTTTTCCTTCTCTCGATCAGACACTTAGAAAAAAAAAAAAAAAAAAAAAAAAAAAATTGGATTTTTTCTAAGTACAAAATCGAGAGAGGCTAAAAATCACCTCTTTTTCCTTCTCTCGATCAGACACTTAGAAAAAAAACGGAAAAAAAAAAAAAAAAAATTTGGATTTTTTCTAAGTACAAAATCGAGAGTGGCTAAAAATCACCTCTTTTTCCTTCTCTCGATCAGACACTTAGAAAAAAAACGGAAAAAAAAAAAAAAAAAATTTGGATTTTTTCTAAGTACAAAATCGAGAGAGGCTAAAAATCACCTATTTTTCCTTTTCTCGATCAGACACTTAGAAAAAAAACGGAAAAAAAAAAAAAAAAATTTGGATTTTTTCTAAGTACAAAATCGAGAGAGGCTAAAAATCACCTCTTTTTCCTTCTCTCGATCAGACACTTAGAAAAAAAACGGAAAAAAAAAAAAAAAAAATTTGGATTTTTTCTAAGTACAAAATCGAGAGTGGCTAAAAATCACCTCTTTTTCCTTCTCTCGATCAGACACTTAGAAAAAAAAAAAAAAAAAAAAAAAAAAAAATTGGATTTTTTCTAAGTACAAAATCGAGAGAGGCTAAAAATCACCTCTTTTTCCTTCTCTCGATCAGACACTTAGAAAAAAAACGGAAAAAAAAAAAAAAAAAATTTGGATTTTTTCTAAGTACAAAATCGAGAGTGGCTAAAAATCACCTCTTTTTCCTTCTCTCGATCAGACACTTAGAAAAAAAACGGGAAAAAAAAAAAAAAAAAATTTGGATTTTTTCTAAGTACAAAATCGAGAGAGGCTAAAAATCACCTATTTTTCCTTTTCTCGATCAGACACTTAGAAAAAAAACGGAAAAAAAAAAAAAAAAAATTTGGATTTTTTCTAAGTACAAAATCGAGAGTGGCTAAAAATCACCTCTTTTTCCTTCTCTCCATCAGACACTTAGAAAAAAAACGGAAAAAAAAAAAAAAAAAATTTGGATTTTTTCTAAGTACAAAATCGAGAGAGGCTAAAAATCACCTATTTTTCCTTTTCTCGATCAGACACTTAGAAAAAAAACGAAAAAAAAAAAAAAAAAAATTTGGATTTTTTCTAAGTACAAAATCGAGAGTGGCTAAAAATCACCTCTTTTTCCTTCTCTCGATCAGACACTTAGAAAAAAAACGGAAAAAAAAAAAAAAAAATTTGGATTTTTTCTAAGTACAAAATCGAGAGTGGCTAAAAATCACCTCTTTTTCCTTCTCTCGATCAGACACTTAGAAAAAAAAATGAAAAAAAAAAAAAAAAAATTGGATTTTTTCTAAGTACAAAATCGAGAGAGGCTAAAAATCACCTCTTTTTCCTTTTCTCGATCAGACACTTAGAAAAAAACGGAAAAAAAAAAAAAACAAATTTGGATTTTTTCTAAGTACAAAATCGAGAGAGGCTAAAAATCACCTATTTTTCCTTTTCTCGATCAGACACTTAGAAAAAAAACGGAAAAAAAAAAAAAAAAATTTGGATTTTTTCTAAGTACAAAATCGAGAGAGGCTAAAAATCACCTCTTTTTCCTTCTCTCGATCAGACACTTAGAAAAAAAACGGAAAAAAAAAAAAAAAAAATTTGGATTTTTTCTAAGTACAAAATCGAGAGTGGCTAAAAATCACCTCTTTTTCCTTCTCTCGATCAGACACTTAGAAAAAAAAAGAAAAAAAAAAAAAAAAAAATTGGATTTTTTCTAAGTACAAAATCGAGAGAGGCTAAAAATCACCTCTTTTTCCTTCTCTCGATCAGACACTTAGAAAAAAAACGGAAAAAAAAAAAAAAAAAAATTGGATTTTTTCTAAGTACAAAATCGAGAGTGGCTAAAAATCACCTCTTTTTCCTTCTCTCGATCAGACACTTAGAAAAAAAACGGAAAAAAAAAAAAAAAAAATTTGGATTTTTTCTAAGTACAAAATCGAGAGAGGCTAAAAATCACCTATTTTTCCTTTTCTCGATCAGACACTTAGAAAAAAAACGGAAAAAAAAAAAAAAAAAATTTGGATTTTTTCTAAGTACAAAATCGAGAGTGGCTAAAAATCACCTCTTTTTCCTTCTCTCGATCAGACACTTAGAAAAAAAACGGAAAAAAAAAAAAAAAATTTGGATTTTTTCTAAGTACAAAATCGAGAGTGGCTAAAAATCACCTCTTTTTCCTTCTCTCGATCAGACACTTAGAAAAAAAAATGAAAAAAAAAAAAAAAAAATTGGATTTTTTCTAAGTACAAAATCGAGAGAGGCTAAAAATCACCTCTTTTTCCTTCTCTCGATCAGACACTTAGAAAAAAACGGGAAAAAAAAAATAAAAAATTTGGATTTTTTCTAAGTACAAAATCGAGAGTGGCTAAAAATCACCTCTTTTTCCTTCTCTCGATCAGACACTTAGAAAAAAAACGGAAAAAAAAAAAAAAAAAAATTTGGATTTTTTCTAAGTACAAAATCGAGAGAGGCTAAAAATCACCTCTTTTTCCTTTTCTCGATCAGACACTTAGAAAAAAAACGGAAAAAAAAAAAAAAAAAATTTGGATTTTTTCTAAGTACAAAATCGAGAGTGGCTAAAAATCACCTCTTTTTCCTTCTCTCGATCAGACACTTAGAAAAAAAACGGAAAAAAAAAAAAAAAAAATTGGATTTTTTCTAAGTACAAAATCGAGAGAGGCTAAAAATCACCTCTTTTTCCTTTTCTCGATCAGACACTTAGAAAAAAAACGGAAAAAAAAAAAAAAAAAAATTTGGATTTTTTCTAAGTACAAAATCGAGGGTGGCTAAAAATCACCTCTTTTTCCTTCTCTCGATCAGACACTTAGAAAAAAAAATGAAAAAAAAAATAAAAAATTGGATTTTTTCTAAGTACAAAATCGAGAGAGGCTAAAAATCACCTCTTTTTCCTTCTCTCGATCAGACACTTAAAAAAAACGGAAAAAAAAAAAAAAAAATTTGGATTTTTTCTAGGTACAAAATCGAGAGTGGCTAAAAATCACCTCTTTTTCCTTCTCTCGATCAGACACTTAGAAAAAAAAATGAAAAAAAAAAAAAAAAATTGGATTTTTTCTAAGTACAAAATCGAGAGAGGCTAAAAATCACCTCTTTTTCCTTCTCTCGATCAGACACTTAGAAAAAAAACGGAAAAAAAAAAAAAAAAAATTTGGATTTTTTCTAAGTACAAAATCGAGAGTGGCTAAAAATCACCTCTTTTTCCTTTTCTCGATCAGACACTTAGAAAAAAAACGGAAAAAAAAAAAAAAAAAATTTGGATTTTTTCTAAGTACAAAATCGAGAGAGGCTAAAAATCACCTCTTTTTCCTTTTCTCGATCAGACACTTAGAAAA
>NW_026908335.1:0-18255 GCF_033978785.1 Entelurus aequoreus
ATTTTACACCAGCCAATCCCTTGGTCACCCCTTCTCATATTAAACCCGAATGGTACTTTCTATTTGCTTATGCTATTCTTCGGTCTATCCCTAACAAACTAGGGGGCGTGTTGGCCTTGTTATCATCTATTTTAGTACTAGCGCTTGTACCTCTACTTCACACGTCTAAACAACGAGGGTTGACATTTCGACCACTCACACAAATCCTTTTCTGGTCTCTAACCGCTGACATGGTTATCCTAACATGGATTGGAGGAATACCTGCTGAACCCCCGTACATTATAATTGGACAGGTGGCCTCAGTAGCTTACTTCTCAATTTTCCTAGTACTACTGCCTTCAGCGGGATATATTGAAAATAGTATACTCAAATGAGAATGTAAGGGTAGCTCAGCTTCAGAACGCCGGTCTTGTAAACCGGATGTCGGAGGTTAAAATCCTCCCCCTCGCTCAGAAAAAGGCGACTTCAACGCCTACCCCTAGCCCCCAAAGCTAGGATTCTGTTAAACTATTCTCTGAATGGCATATATTGACATATGTGTATATATATATATATATATACTAGCATATCATAAAATATTATTATTATGTATTATAACCATTATGTTACAGTAAACACTCTGGACTTAATAATAAATAAGATGTACATAGGCATAAATGTATAATAACCATTAATTTAATTTAAAATAACAAGAATAATAATATAATTAAGGTACACTAAATACTTCTAAGTAGAAAAACCTAAAATTTAATAAGTAATGGGAGATTTAAGAATCAATACAACGGCAATGAGAGAATTCTACCAAGTAGTCTACACCTCTTATACTTGTAAATTAGTTGGCACTAAGAACCTACCAATCGACTATACCTTAATGCTAACGGTTATTGAGGGTGAGGGACAAGTATTCGTGGGGGTCGCTATCAGTGAATTATTCCTGGCATTTGGTTCCTACCTCAGGTCCATTTATTGGGTCACTCCCCACACTTTCATTGACGCTAGCATAAGTTAATGGTGGTAATCATACGACTCGTTACCCACCTACCCGGGGATTCACTCCAGCGGGTAAGGGGTTCCTTTTTTTTTTTTCCTTTCATCTTGCATTACAGAGCGCACACGGTATTAGTTGACAAGGGAGCACATTTCCTTGAATGAAAGACAAATAGTGAAAGTTGAAAAGACATAACTTAAGAATAGCATATATCTATTTCTAGAGCATAATATACATTTTTTTCCCCTAACTCTTCTCTTATCCCCCTTTCTTAGTTTTTCCACGAGAAACCCCCCCACCCCCCTTTTTTTTTTTTGTTGTTTTAAATCTTAAAAGATAACTCTTATGACAGAAAACCCCTTATCAATTTTTCATATTACCTTTAAAAACTAGTTTGATGAAAAGTTTTTTATATATATATATATATAAATATATATATATGTAAATATTTTAATTATAAAGTTGCTTAAAATATCACTGGAAACCTTCTACTAAAAATCTTTAACGAGTGGTTTAAATACTTGTTATCGTAGCTTAATAGAAAAAGCATAACACTGAAGATGTTAAGACTGAGCTATAGTATGCTCCGAGAACACAAAGGTTTGGTCCTAACTTTACTGTCAACTATAACTAAATTTATACATGCAAGTATCCGCACCCCCGTGAGAATGCCCTTTCATTTCTTTTGATAACAAGGAGCTGGTATCAGGCACACTACTGTAGCCCACTACACCTTGCTCAGCCACACCCTCAAGGGTACTCAGCAGTGATTAATTTTGAATCATAAGTGAAAACTTGAATCAGTTAAAGCTATAAAGGGTCGGTAAAACTCGTGCCAGCCACCGCGGTTATACGAGAGACCCAAGCTGACAGAAACCGGCGTAAAGAGTGGTTAGAAAAACAAGACACTAAAGCTGAACACTTTTTTAGCCGTTTAACGCTTATGAAAACCAGAAACCCTATTACGAAAGTAGCTTTAACCCCTTGAATCCACGAAAGCTATGAAACAAACTGGGATTAGATACCCCACTATGCTTAGCCGTAAACAATGATAACTAATTACACCCACCATCCGCCCGGGTACTACGAGCATAAGCTTAAAACCCAAAAGACCTGGCGGTGCTTTAAAACCCCCTAGAGGAGCCTGTTCTATAACTGATAACCCCCGTTCAACCTCACCCTCTCTTGCCATTTACCGTTTATATACCGCCGTCGTCAGCCCACCCTGTGAAGGACTTATAATGAGCATAACTGATATAACCTCATACGTCAGGTCGAGGTGTAACATATGAGAGGGGAAGAAATGGGCTACATTCGTTTATTAACGAACCACGAAATGCATGCTGAAATCACATGTTCGAAGGAGGATTTAGCAGTAAGGAGAGGATAGAGTACCCTCCTGAAACCGGCTCTAAAGCACGCACACACCGCCCGTCACTCTCCCCTTTTCAATACTACTGATAAATAAGAAATACCCGAAAATTTAGGGGAGACAAGTCGTAACATGGTAAGTGTACCGGAAGGTGCACTTGGATTAATTAGAGTATAGCTAAAAAGTAAAGCTTCTCACTTACACCGAGACAACGCTTGTGCAAATCAAGCTACCCTAATACCTTAAAATTAGCCCAACCCTTAATAAGCAAATAAAAATAGAAATAACCTTAAAACTACTGAAACAATAAAACAAAACATTTTACCCCTTTAGTATAGGAGATAAAAAAGGATCTAGGCGCTATAAAAACAAGTACCGCAAGGGAACATTGAAAGAGTAGTGAAAAAATTCAACTAAGTTAAGCAAAGCAAAGATTAAACCTTGTACCTTTTGCATCATGATTTAGCTAGTATAATTTAAGCAAAGAGTACTTAAGTTTAAAACCCCGAAACCAAGTGAGCTACTTCAAGACAGCCTTAATTAGGGCTAACCCGTATCTGTGGCAATAGATTGGGGTGATCTTTAAGTAGAGGTGATAAACCTATCGAACTCGGTTATAGCTGGTTGTCTATGAAAAGAATAGAAGTTCAACCCAATCTCGTTTATTACACCACTCACGTTTAAACCCACTAAAGGTAAGAATACAAGCGATTGGAGCTAGTCAAAAGAGGTACAGCTCTTTTGACAAAAGAAACAACTTTTTAAGGAGGTTAAAGATAAAATCAGTAAAGATTAAGACCCAGGTGGGCCTAATAGCAGCCATCCTTAAAGAAAGCGTTAAAGCTCAAGCACTATAGACTCAATTATCCCTGTCATAACCCTAAAACCCCTAAACTTATTAGACTTTCTTATCAGCTGATAAGAGTAATAATGCTAATATGAGTAATAAGAGGGTTAAGCCCCTCTCTTAACACGAGTGTACATCGGAACGGACCAAACACCGAAAATTAACGCACCTAACCTAAGAAGGTAATGCATACGAAACAACTAACAAGAAAACCCACCATAAAAGTCAAGCGTTAACCCCACACTGGATTGTTCAATAAGAAAGACTAAAAGGAGAAGAAGGAACTCGGCAAATACTTTTTAAGCCTCGCCTGTTTACCAAAAACATCGCCTCTTGGATAACCAAAATAAGAGGTCCTGCCTGCCCTGTGACTATGGGTTCAACGGCCGCAGTATTCTAACTGTGCAAAGGTAGCGCAATCACTTGTCTTTTAAATGGAGACCTGTATGAATGGCATGACGAGGGCTTGACTGTCTCCTTCCCCTAGTCAATGAAATTGATCTCCCCGTGCAGAAGCGGGGATTAAAACATAAGACGAGAAGACCCTGTGGAGCTTTAGACACAAGGAAGCTTATGTTAATAATTTATATACAAGATAAACTAAATGAGCCCTTCCTAATGTCTTTGGTTGGGGCGACCATGGGGAAAAATATAACCCCCGTGTGGGAGAAATAATAATTCTTAAAGCCATGAAACACACTTCTAAGCATCAGAATATCTGACCTAAAGATCCGGCAAAACCGATTAACGAAACAAGTTACCCCAGGGATAACAGCGCAATCCCCTTCGAGAGTTCTTATCAACGAGGGGGTTTACGACCTCGATGTTGGATCAGGACATCCTAATGGTGCAGCTGCTATTAAGGGTTCGTTTGTTCAACGATTAAAGTCCTACGTGATCTGAGTTCAGACCGGAGTAATCCAGGTCAGCTTCTATCTATGAAGCACCCTTCCCTAGTACGAAAGGACCGAGAAGGGGAGGCCCATTCTAACAGAACGCCTACCCCTTACCTACTGAAGCCATATTAAATAGCCAAAAGGGGGTCTCCTTCTGCTTGAAACTAAAGCATATTAAGGTGGCAGAGCCCGGTAATTGCAAAAGACCTAAGCTCTTTGAACAGGGGTTCAAATCCTCTTCTTAGTTATAAACCTTGCCACCATCATACATCTAATTAACCATCTTTTATATATAATTCCAGTTCTTCTAGCCGTAGCATTTTTAACCTTAATTGAACGAAAGGTTTTAGGTTATATACAACTTCGAAAGGGTCCCAACTTAGTTGGCCCTTACGGGCTCCTCCAACCAATTGCTGACGGTATTAAGCTTTTTATTAAAGAACCTGTTCGACCTTCATCATCATCTTCCACTCTCTTTATTCTCGCCCCCATCCTTGCCCTTACCTTAGCCTTAACCTTGTGAGCTCCTATACCCATACCCCACCCAGTTTTGGATATTAACCTTACAATCTTACTCCTTCTAGCCGTCTCTAGCCTTGCAGTGTACTCAATTCTGGGATCCGGGTGAGCATCAAATTCAAAGTATGCACTAATTGGGGCCCTACGAGCCGTAGCACAAACGGTTTCATATGAAGTCAGTTTAGGCTTGATTTTACTTGCCTCCATTATCCTCACCGGTGGCTTTACCCTACAAACATTCAATATAACCCAAGAAGCCATTTGACTAATCTTACCAGCCTGACCTCTTGCTGCAATATGATATGTATCAACCCTTGCCGAAACTAACCGGACCCCTTTTGATCTAACAGAAGGTGAATCAGAATTAGTATCAGGTTTTAATGTTGAGTATGCCGGCGGACCCTTCGCATTATTTTTTCTAGCAGAGTATGCTAATATTCTTGTAATAAACACTTTATCAGCAATTCTATTTCTAGGAACAACCACCCTTCCTTTAGTACCATATCTTACCACCTCAGTTTTGATAACTAAAGCGGCTTTTCTTTCAATACTCTTTTTATGAGTCCGAGCTTCATACCCCCGATTTCGCTATGACCAACTAATACACCTCACATGAAAAAACTTCTTACCCCTTACACTAGCCTTAATCATTTGACATTTATCTCTTCCCATTACATTAGCAGGCCTACCTCCCCAACTTTAAATTAAAAACGATAGTTGTAACCCAAAACACCAATTTAATAAACACCCAATAAGGGTAAAAACCCTTTAATACTCCTTAGAAAGAAGGGGATCGAACCCTACTGAAGAGATCAAAACTCTTAGTGCTCCCATTACACCACTTCCTAAAAGTAAAGTCAGCTAATAAAGCCCTTAGGCCCATACCCTGAAAATGTGGGTTAAAATCCCCCCTTTACTAATGCCTCCCGTATTAATCCCTCCGGCAGTCTTAGTAACTTTAGTGTCCATTGCCTCTCTTATTGTTACCTTGGCTTTCGCAAACTCATGTTGGGTTTTAGCGTGGGTTGGATTGGAGATTAATGCCCTAGCTATATTACCCCTTATCAGTCAGCCTGCAAATTCCCACACTCTTAACCCAGCCCCTAAATATTTCCTGGCTCAAACTACTGCCTCCGTATTAATCCTCTTTGCTACCATTCTTAACACTTGGATCACTGGCCAATGATCCCTTAACATAACATCGGACCCCACCGCGCTTAATGTGGCTACCCTTGGACTCCTAATTAAGCTAGGTATTGCCCCAGTCCACATATGGTTACCAGAAGTAATAAAAGATATCCCTTTACACTCTGCTCTCCCTATAGCCACATGACAAAAACTAGCCCCCTTCACCCTTTTAGCTCAATTAACACCTCATAATTATGAGGTGCTTGTAGCCCTAGGCTTATTATCTGTTTTCATTGGCGGCTGAGGCGCATTAAAACAGCTCAACTTACGTAAACTCATAGCCTATTCCTCAACTGCCCACTGAGGGTGCATCCTTTTAATTCTTCAGTTTTCTAAACCTCTTGCATTAATAACACTTCTAGCTTACTTTCTTATAACCTTTTCCGTATTCACTTTGTCTAACATATGATATGCCATGGCTAGCCACGCTTTATGCATCTCATGATCTAAGGTAGCCCCTTTTAGCGGCCTTACCCCTCTGATTATCTTATGCCTTGGGGGACACCCTCCTTTTGATTATCATTGACCACTTTGGATGCTTTGATGATTCCCCTTGATAACCAGCTTTGGTGCCTTAACAGTACTTATAACGCTTTATTCCCTCATAAGCCTATTATTCTACCTACGGTTATCATATGCGTTTGTTTTGTTAACCCCTCATGATATAAAACCTAGCAAGACCTCCCGACATTTGATTAATCTACATATCACAATACGCCTGCTTAATACGGTGATTATAGGATTAATTACAGTTTATGTACTTCACAACATATGGCCTTAATTTTTTAAACAGCTTGAACAAGGGATTTAGGTTAACTTAAACCAGGAGCCTTCAAAGCCCCTAATAGGAGTTAAAATCTCCCAATCCCTGAAGGTTGCTTTTATACATCAACTGCACACAATAGTTGAGTAAAATTAGAACTTTGCTACTCAAACAAGCTTATTACCCTACAAATTTTAATTAAAAATACACACCTAAAACAACAAAAAGATTATTTTTTACCATACAAGCGACCTTAAACTAGTTCAGGGTTTTAAAGTCAAATGTATAAAAGAACCTTTATGCATATCTTTCTAACAGAGGACATAGATACCTTAATAATAAACGCTTTATTAACATTCTACTTGTATGGCCAATCTCGCCTTAATTTAAATTAGGAGTTGTGCCCGAATTCTAAGGGCCACTTTGATAGAGTGCTTAATAGGGGTTAAAGTCCCCTCAGCTCCTTAAAAACAGAACTTAAACACTAAGCAAGTTAAAACACCTAGTGCTTTTGTTATATATTCATAAAAGTAAAATCAGCTAATCAAGCTATTGGGCCCATACCCCAAAAATGTAGGTTAAACCCCGCCTTTTACTAATACACCCAGTTGCACTCCTTGTAATAGTATTTTCCCTTTCTCTTGGCGTTACCCTAACTTTTGCAAGTTCATATTGAATCCTAGCATGAGTCGGATTAGAAATTAATACACTAGCTATTTTACCTCTTATAAGCCAAACTATATACTCCCGCCCTGTTGAAGCAGCTACAAAATACTTCCTAGCCCAAGCTGCTGCCTCCGCATTAATCCTTTTTGCCATCATATTTAACGCTTGAACCACGGGTGAATGGTCAATCAACACAACATCGGACCCCACCGCAATTAATGTAGCTACCCTAGGACTCGCTATGAAATTAGGGGTCGCCCCCCTCCACATTTGGTTGCCAGAGGTCTTGCAAGGTGTAACTTTAACCACTGGCCTGATTCTATCCACCTGACAAAAGTTAGCCCCATTTGCCCTTTTATCTCAATTAACACCCCACAATCAAGAGGTGTTCCTCATTATGGGGTTATTATCAACCTTTATTGGCGGCTGGGGTGGCTTAAATCAAACTCAGTTGCGTAAACTTTTAGCCTATTCCTCAATTGCCCACTTAGGCTGAGTATTTTTAATTATACAATTCTCTAAGCCTCTTGCATTAGTAACACTTTTTACTTATTTTCTGATAACCTTCTCCGTGTTTACTTTATCTACTATATATAAAGCTACAACTATTAACTCCTTATCCATCTCTTGATCTAAAGCACCTGCCCTTACTGCCCTAACCCCTTTAGTTATCCTATCCCTCGGAGGACTTCCCCCTCTGACTGGCTTTGGACCAAAGTGGATGATTTTGTTTAACCTTTCAATGGCTGATCTTAATATCCTGGCAGTCCTCGCAGCATTCTCTTCCCTTATTAGCTTATACTTTTACCTCCGATTAACATATGCATTTACCCTGATAACCCCTCCAAACATCACACCTGGCGCAGCCTCTTGACGCTTAATAAATTTGCATCTCACAATACGCCTAGCTATCCCAGTAACTTTAACACTGATACTACTCCCCGTACTACCGAACATTTTGTCCATATTCTTCTAAGAACACCACACGAGGGATTATTTTAATTTATACTAGGGGCCTTAAAAGACCCCTGTGGGAGTTAAAACCTCCTAACCCTTATAAGACCTGCAGGTTATTACCCCACATCGACTGCGTGCAAAACAGACACTTTAATTAAGCTAAAGCCTTACTAGACAGGCAGGCCTTTATCCTACAAGTTCCTAGTTAACAGCTAGGCGCCCAAACCAGCGAGCATCTGTCTACCTTTCCCCCGCCTTTAAAGGCGGGAAGGCGGGGGAAAGCCCCGGCAGACGTTAACCTGCTTCTTTAGATTTGCAATCTAACATGTAACACCTCAAGGCTTGATAAGAAGGGGGATTAAACCCCTGTGTATGGAGCTACAATCCACCGCTTACTCAGCCACCTTACCTGTGATAATTTCTCGTTGATTTTTCTCCACCAACCATAAAGACATTGGCACCCTTTATTTAGTATTTGGTGCTTGAGCTGGTATAGTAGGTACTGCTCTTAGCCTCCTTATTCGGACTGAACTCAGTCAACCAGGTGCTCTTCTTGGAGATGACCAAATCTACAACGTCACCGTGACTGCCCATGCTTTCGTAATAATCTTTTTTATAGTAATACCAATTATAATTGGGGGTTTTGGAAACTGACTTATTCCTTTAATAATTGGTGCCCCTGATATAGCATTTCCTCGTATAAATAATATAAGCTTCTGACTTTTACCCCCAGCTTTCCTTCTTTTACTTGCATCCGCAGCTGTGGAAGCTGGAGCTGGTACAGGATGAACAGTTTACCCCCCCTTAGCCGGCAACCTTGCCCATGCCGGAGCTTCTGTTGACTTAACTATTTTTTCTCTTCACCTGGCTGGTGTCTCATCAATTCTAGGGGCTATCAACTTTATTACCACTATTATTAATATGAAACCCCCTGCAATTACACAATACCAGACCCCTTTATTTGTATGAGCCGTTCTAATTACAGCCGTACTTCTTTTATTATCCCTTCCTGTATTAGCAGCTGGCATTACCATACTGCTCACTGACCGGAATCTAAACACGACTTTCTTTGACCCCGCTGGAGGTGGAGACCCGATCCTCTACCAACATCTATTCTGGTTCTTTGGTCACCCTGAAGTGTACATTCTTATCCTCCCCGGGTTCGGCCTTATCTCACACATTGTTGCCTATTATGCAGGTAAGAAAGAACCCTTTGGGTATATAGGAATAGTTTGAGCAATATTAGCCATCGGTCTTCTTGGATTCATTGTCTGAGCCCACCATATATTCACAGTTGGGATGGATGTAGATACCCGAGGTTATTTTACTTCTGCTACAATAATTATTGCTATCCCCACAGGCGTGAAGGTGTTCAGCTGACTGGCCACTTTACATGGCGGTTCAATTAAATGAGAGGCCCCTTTACTATGAGCTCTTGGATTTATTTTCTTATTCACTGTCGGAGGCTTAACAGGGATCATTTTAGCAAACTCTTCTTTAGATATCGTCCTCCACGACACATACTATGTAGTTGCTCACTTCCATTATGTCCTCTCCATAGGGGCTGTATTTGCAATTATAGGAGGTTTTGTGCACTGGTTTCCTCTATTCACAGGCTACACCCTCCACGGAGGATGAACTAAAGTACACTTCACAGTTATATTTACAGGTGTAAATCTTACATTTTTCCCACAACACTTCTTAGGCTTAGCTGGGATACCACGTCGATACTCAGACTACCCCGACGCCTACACCCTCTGAAACACAGTCTCCTCAATTGGCTCACTAGTCTCACTTGTAGCAGTAATTATATTCCTCTTTATTATCTGAGAAGCATTTGCTGCTAAACGAGAAGTACAGTTTATTCAACTCACATCTACTAATGTAGAATGGCTGCACGGATGCCCTCCCCCTTATCACACATTTGAAGAACCTGCTTTCGTCCGGGCTCTTCCACACAACGAGAAAGGAAGGAATCGAACCTCCGTAAAATAGTTTCAAGCCACTTACATTACCACTATGATACTTTCTTATATAAGATGTTAGTAAAATATTACACTACCTTGTCAAGGTAGAATTGTGAGATAAACCCTCGCACACCTTAGCAATGGCCCACCCCTCCCAAATAGGCTTCCAAGACGCAGTATCCCCCGTAATGGAGGAAATACTCTACTTTCATGACCATGCTTTAATAGTCGTCTTTTTAATTAGTACAGTTGTGCTTTATATCATTGTTTTAACGGTCTCAACTAAATTAACCAATAAACTTCTAATTGACTCTCAGGAGATTGAAGTTATTTGAACAGTGCTCCCTGCAATTATCCTACTCTTAATTGCATTACCTTCTTTACGAATTCTTTATCTTATAGATGAGGTATCTAGCCCTTATCTTACAGTTAAAGCATTAGGACATCAGTGATACTGAAGTTATGAATATACTGATTATGAAAATCTGACTTTCGACTCTTATATAATCCCAACTCAAGACTTAACACCTGCTCAGTTCCGCCTTCTTGAAGCAGACCATCGAATAGTCGTACCATTAGAATCCCCGATTCGAGTTTTAGTCACTGCAGATGATGTACTTCACTCATGAACAGTCCCTTCCTTAGGTGTTAAAATAGACGCTGTACCAGGCCGCCTAAACCAAACAACATTTACCTCCCTTCGTCCCGGTGTGTTTTATGGACAATGCTCCGAAATCTGCGGGGCTAACCATAGCTTTATACCTATTGTTGTAGAGGCTGTGCCCTTAAAACATTTTGAAAACTGATCTTCTTTAATACTACAGGACGCCTCGTTAAGAAGCTAAATAGGGAGACAGCGTTAGCCTTTTAAGCTAAAAATTGGTGATTCCCACCCACCCTTAACGCTATGCCTCAGCTAGACCCCTCTCCTTGACTTATTACTATAGTATTCTCATGGGTCATTTTCATCTTTATTATCCCTGGCAAGGTTTTAAACCATAAACCCCTTAATAACCCTGCTTTATTAGACTTTATAGCCCTACAAAATAAACTCTGATTTTGACCATGATAGTAGACCTTTTTGACCAGTTTATCTCCCCTACCCTTTTAGGAATCCCCTTGATTATATTAGCTCTCACCCTTCCATGAACACTATTCCCTTCCTCACCACCCTTATGACTCAACACACGACTAACCAACGTCCAACTTCGAGTCTTTATACAATTCACACACCAAATACTTCAACCCCTTAATCAACCCGGGCATAAGTGAGCCTTAATCTTAACCTCATTAATATTGTACTTAATTACATTAAATCTTCTAGGAATACTACCATATACCTACACCCCTACAGCACAACTTTCCCATAACTTAGGGCTGGCTGTACCTATTTGACTAGCCACAGTAATTACTGGTATACGAACTAATATGACCAATGTTTTAGCACATTTTCTTCCTCCCGCTACCCCATCTGCTCTTATCCCTGCTCTCGTAATCATTGAAACTATTAGCTTATTCATCCGACCCTTAGCATTAGGTGTACGGTTAACAGCTAACTTAACAGCAGGCCACCTTCTGATGTACCTTATAGGTGCCGGGGCATTTGCCCTTTCTTCAATTACACCTCCCGTAGCTGGCCTTACCTTTGTTATTATGCTTTTATTAACCCTCTTAGAGTTTGCTGTAGCCATAATTCAAGCCTATGTATTTGTCCTTCTTTTAAGTTTATACTTACAGGAAAACGTCTAATGGCCCATCAAGCACATGCATACCATATAGTTGATCCCAGCCCTTGGCCCTTAACAGGGGCAGCTGGCGCCTTTTTGTTAACCTCAGGCTTAGCAATTTGATTCCATTTCAACTCATATACACTTCTCACCCTTGGTATTATTATTCTTTTATTAACTATGTTTCAATGATGACGAGATATTATCCGTGAAAGCACTTTTTTAGGACATCATACCCCCCCTGTTCAAAAAGGCTTACGCTACGGAATGATTCTCTTTATTACTTCGGAGGTGTTCTTTTTCCTAGGCTTTTTCTGAGCTTTTTATCACTCTAGTTTAGCCCCTACTCCAGAGCTTGGAGGGTGCTGGCCACCCTCTGGAATTATCACCCTTGACCCTTTTGAGGTCCCCCTATTAAATACTGCTGTCCTCTTAGCATCAGGTGTAACAGTAACCTGAGCCCATCATAGCATCATAGCAGGCGAACGCAAGCAAGCCATCCAATCCCTCACTCTAACAATCCTACTAGGGTTTTACTTTACGTTTCTTCAAGGAATGGAGTACTACGAAGCCCCTTTCACAATTGCCGACGGGGTTTATGGTTCCACTTTTTTTGTAGCTACAGGCTTTCACGGCCTCCACGTAATTATTGGATCCACATTTCTAGCAGTTTGCCTTATCCGACAAATTCAATACCATTTCACATCCGCCCATCACTTCGGGTTCGAAGCTGCCGCTTGATACTGACACTTTGTAGACGTAGTGTGATTATTCCTTTATATTTCCATTTATTGATGAGGATCATAATCTTTCTAGTATTAGTTTAGTATGCGTGACTTCCAATCACTCGGGCTTGGTTAAACTCCAAGGAAAGATAATTAATTCCTTTATTATAACTTTAGTAATTACTTCTGCCTTATCAGTCATTATAGTTACCATTTCATTTTGACTTCCTCAGATAAATCCAGACCTTGAAAAACTTTCCCCTTACGAATGTGGCTTTGACCCCCTTAGCTCAGCACGCCTCCCCTTCTCCATTCGATTCTTCTTAGTCGCAATCTTATTTTTGTTGTTTGACTTGGAGATTGCACTCCTGCTCCCCCTCCCCTGAGGTAATCAACTTATATACCCCTTCCATACTTTAATATGAGCCTCTTTTGTACTTGTACTTTTGACATTAGGTTTAATGTATGAGTGGGTGCAAGGCGGATTAGAATGGGCAGAATAAGTACTTAGTTTAAACAAAACATTTGATTTCGGCTCAAAAAACGTGGTTAAAATCCTCAAGCACTTTAATGTCACTAATTCACCTTGCCCTTTCAAGTTGCTTTATTCTAGGTCTAATAGGCGTTTCATTTCACCGTACTCATTTACTATCTGCTTTACTATGCCTAGAGGGAATAATGCTTTCGCTTTACCTAACACTCTCTGTCTGAGTATTACAAATAGACTCACCCAATCTCTCGTTAGCCCCCATGCTCCTTTTGGCATTTTCAGCATGTGAGGCAGCAGTCGGATTAGCCCTTCTTGTAGCCACCTCACGCACTCACAACACTGATCACTTAAAAGCACTTAATATCCTACAATGTTAAAAGTTCTTATCCCAACCATAATATTACTCCCAACTGTTTGACTAACCCCATTTAAATGACTTTGACCCACAACTTTGACTCACAGTCTTGCCATCGCATTAACCAGTTTATACTGAATAAATGCATCTTCTGAGACAGGGTGAACAACCCTTAATCAATTCATAGCAACAGATCCGTTATCAACCCCTCTCCTAGTACTCTCTTGCTGACTACTTCCTCTTATAGTCTTAGCAAGTCAAAACCATTTAAGCAATAACCCCCCTAACCGCCAACGGACTTTCATTACATTACTTATTACACTACAAACCTTCTTAATCCTAGCTTTCAGTGCTACTGAGTTAATTATATTTTATGTGATATTTGAAGCCACCCTTATCCCTACCATTTTAATTATTACCCGTTGAGGTAACCAAGCTGAACGTTTAAACGCAGGCACTTATTTCCTATTCTATACTTTAGCTGGATCAATACCACTTCTTGTAGCTCTTTTAATACTTCAAAACAATGCCGGCTCCCTCTCCATATTTATTATGCACCACTCACTTCTCTTAGAGATATCTACTTCAACTAAGCTGTTGTGAGCAGGCTGTCTTGTGGCCTTCCTAGTTAAGATACCATTATATGGTATCCATCTTTGGCTCCCTAAAGCACACGTAGAAGCCCCTATCGCAGGGTCAATGGTTTTGGCCGCTGTACTCCTTAAATTAGGTGGTTATGGTATAATCCGCCTTTTAGCTCTTTTAGACCCTCTCACTAAAGAACTGGCCTATCCATTTATTATTATGGCTCTTTGAGGCGTGGTTATAGCAGGATCCATCTGTCTCCGACAAACAGACCTTAAATCTATAATTGCATACTCCTCAGTCAGCCATATAGGTCTTGTTGCTGCCGCTATTTTAATCCAAACATCATGAGCTTTTAAAGGGGCAATAATTTTGATAATTGCACATGGCCTTACTTCTTCAGTATTATTCTGCTTAGCTAACTTTTATTACGAACGAACCCACACCCGAACCCTATTATTAGCTCGAGGTATACAAGTGATCTTCCCATTTATAGGTTTATGATGACTTGTAGCAACCGTAGCCAATTTAGCTTTACCTCCTCTACCAAATTTCACAGCAGAATTACTTATTATTACCTCATTATTTAAATGGTCCCCCTTAACCATTCTATTAGCCGGTGCAGGGGTTATTATTACTGCTGCTTACTCACTGTACCTTTTTCTTGTTACTCAACGGGGCCCTCTCCCTAAAGAATTTATTGAGCAGGACCCAGCTCTTACTCGAGAACATCTAATCTCAAGCCTAACTCTTCTCCCACTGGTATTCCTAATCTTTAAACCACATCTAATTTGAGGTTTCAAACATTGTAGGTATAATTTAAATAAAATGTTAGATTGTGATTCTAAAAATAAAAGTTAAAATCCTTTTACCCACCGAGAGAGAGAAGAAAAAACAAAAACTGCTAATATTTGTTGCTTTGGTTAAACTCCAAGGCTCACTCGCACACTTTTATAGGATAACAGCTCATCCGTTGGTCTTAGGAACCAAAGACTCTTGGTGCAAATCCAAGTGGAAGTTATGTACCCCACCTCTTTGGTTTTATCATCCACTCTTTTGATAATTCTTATTTTTCTTATTACCCCAGTTCTAAACACCCTCTCATCAAAACCCCTCCCCCAAAACTGGTCTTCAACACATGTTAAATCTGCAGTTAAAATATCATTTTTTACCAGCCTTATTCCTCTTTTTATTTTTTTTAACAATGGAACTGAAACTATTGTCTCCTCATTCACATGAATAGACCTTGCAACATTTGATATTAATATCAGCCTTAAATTTGATATCTACTCTATTGTTTTCACCCCTGTTGCCCTATACGTGACTTGGTCCATCCTAGAATTTGCTTCTTGATATATGCACTCAGACCCCGCGATAAACCGTTTCTTCAAATATTTACTTATCTTCTTAATTGCAATAATTACCCTTGTAACAGCTAACAATATATTTCAATTATTTATCGGTTGAGAAGGGGTTGGGATCATGTCATTTCTACTAATCGGATGGTGACATGCTCGAGCAGATGCAAATACAGCAGCATTACAAGCAGTACTTTATAACCGCATTGGTGATATTGGCTTAATTATTGCCATAGCTTGAATTGCAACAAACCTTAACTCATGAGAAATACATCAAATCTTCTTATTTTCCAATAACATAGACCTTACTTTACCCCTCCTTGGACTCATCCTTGCAGCCGCAGGAAAATCAGCCCAATTTGGGCTTCACCCCTGACTACCTTCTGCTATAGAAGGCCCTACCCCGGTTTCTGCTTTACTTCACTCAAGCACTATAGTTGTAGCAGGTATTTTTCTTATAGTACGCATAAGCCCATTACTAGAAACCAACCCTTTAGCGCTCACACTTTGCCTTTGTCTTGGAGCATTAACAACACTTTTTACAGCAATTTGCGCTTTAACACAAAACGATATTAAAAAAATTATTGCATTTTCCACATCAAGCCAACTTGGCCTTATAATAGTAACTATTGGCCTCAATCAACCACAACTTGCTTTCCTTCACATTTGCACACACGCATTTTTCAAAGCCATACTATTTCTTTGTTCCGGTTCCATTATTCATAGCTTAAATGATGAACAAGACATCCGTAAAATAGGCGGTATACACCGCCTAACCCCTTTCACTTCATCTTCTATAACCTTGGGAAGTTTAGCTTTAACTGGCACCCCTTTTTTAGCAGGTTTTTTTTCTAAAGACGCAATTATTGAAGCCTTAAATAACTCCTATCTGAACGCCTGAGCCCTTCTCATTACACTACTTGCTACTTCGCTCACAGCTGTTTACAGCCTTCGCGTAATCTTCTTTGTATCAATAGGTAACCCTCGATTCCCTTCTTTACCCCCTATTAATGAAAATAACCCCTTAGTTATTAACCCTATTAAACGCTTAGCATTTGGAAGCATCGTAGCTGGACTACTTATCTGTTCTAATATTTCACTTTTGAAAACGCCTGTAATAACCATGCCTTTTTTTGCTAAAACAGCAGCTATTGTTGTCACTTTAATGGGCTTCTTAGTAGCCTTAGAACTGGCTTTAATAACTTCTAAGCAAGCCTTCATTACCCCATCCTTAAATACTCATCGCTTCTCTAACTTGTTGGCTTTTTACCCTAACATTATACACCGTACTTCACCTGCAAATAGTCTCACTTTTGGACAAACAATTGCCACTCAGGTTATGGACCTATCCTGATTAGAAAAATCCGGACCTAAACTTATAATCTCATTAAACACCGCCTTGGCCTCTACAGTTAGTAACGCACAAAAAGGTGCAGTCAAAACATACCTTACTTCCTTACTACTCACCCTAGTCTTAACCACCCTTATTTTTAATTTTAGATAGCACGTAAGGCCCCTCGCTCAAATCCACGGGTTAACTCCAAAACAACAAATAACGTTAACAATAAAGCTCAAGCACCAATCACTAATATTCAACACCCCGAGGAATACATCACACCCACTCCACTAGTGTCTGATCGTAATAACCCTAGATTACTTATTTCTTCAAGGGGAGAGACTGACCCTTCAAGCCCCCCACTTCAACAATAAATAAATGAAAATCCAACCAATACTAGATAAAATAATATCCGCATGAGAACTGGTAAGCTACCTCACCCCTCAGGATAACGCTCTGCAGCCAATGCCGCAGAATAAGCAAAAACGACCAATATACCCCCTAAATAAATTAGAAAAAGAATTAAAGATAAAAAAGACCCCCCAAAATAAGCTACTAACCCACAACCAGCCCCGGAAGCAAATACCACCCCCAAGGCTGCAAAGTATGGAGAAGGGTTTGAAGCCACAGCAGCAAATCCTAAAATTAAACCAATTAATAAAACTGATAATACATATGACATAATTTATGTTTGGGTTTTAACCAAAACCAATGACTTGAAAAACCACCGTTGTAGTTCAACTACATAAACTAATGGCCAGCTTACGCAAAACCCACCCAATACTAAAAATTGCTAATGACGCATTGGTAGACCTACCCGCTCCGTCAAATATTTCCGTCTGATGAAACTTTGGATCGCTTTTGGGTCTCTGCCTAATTTCCCAAATTGTAACAGGCCTTTTCCTAGCAATACATTACACTTCTGATATTGCCACAGCTTTTTCATCAGTGACACATATTTGCCGAGATGTTAACTTCGGGTGATTAATCCGAAGTATGCATGCCAATGGCGCCTCCTTTTTCTTTATTTGTATTTACCTCCATATCGCACGAGGGTTGTATTATGGATCATATCTATACAAAGAGACCTGAAATGTTGGAGTACTACTTCTCCTTCTTGTAATAGCAACAGCTTTTGTAGGTTATGTCCTCCCTTGAGGTCAAATGTCTTTTTGAGGCGCCACAGTAATCACGAACCTTCTTTCCGCCGTACCTTATGTTGGTAGCGACCTTGTCCAATGAATCTGAGGCGGCTTCTCTGTCGACAATGCTACCCTAAACCGATTTTTTACATTCCACTTCCTACTTCCATTTGTAGTATTGGCAGCCACACTTGTCCACCTTCTTTTTCTACATGAAACTGGCTCAAACAACCCAGCTGGCCTAAACTCTGATGTTGATAAGATCTCTTTCCACCCTTACTTTTCCTACAAAGATCTATTAGGCTTCGCGGCATTACTAATTGCACTAACTACTTTATCTTTGTTCCTACCTACCTTATTAGGGGATCCCGATA
>NW_026908336.1:0-17844 GCF_033978785.1 Entelurus aequoreus
CCCAAACCCCAAACCCCAAACCCCAAACCCCAAACCCCAAACCCCAAACCCCTTTATATAATTAATAGTTATTTATAAAATATTATTTAGTTCCTATAAGAGTCTTCTATACTGCCTTTATTACATTTTCTATCTGAGGCAGAGTGGCTCTCTCCAAATTCTAAGCATAGGAAAGAGGAACATCCCAGGCAGTAACCCTCTCCACTCTGGCATCCAGGTAATCAAAAGCAGGACTTTCCATCACAGTAGAGACTACCTCAGCACCCACACCACAAAACGGATAGCCATCCTCTACAGTAACTAATCTATGAGTCTTTATCACGCTGTTTATTATAGTCGTACGATCCAGAGGTTTTATTGTCCTCAAATTCACCACCTCTATCTCTATTCCTTATTCTTATAGGATTTTCTAAGCTTATAAGACTATGCCAACCATACGTGAAAAAACATACCACAGTGCAGTCCTTACCCTCCTTCTCTATCTTAGCTTCCCTATAGGAACCATGAAGTCCTCCTACCAAAAATCCTCAGCAATATCAAAGGTCTACGAATACATAAGCTCATTCTCCAAATAGCACACGGGATTATTATTCCTTATAGCTGACTTTATTAGTCCTTTGCAGTCGTAGGCATCATAAGGGGCCACTACTATAAGCCCTGGTACATTCCCTAAATGCTAAGCGAGACACTGAGAGTGCTGGGCAGCTACCGAGGCAGCCGGACCATTCAGTCCCCTGAAGACAATGGGGACCGAGATGTCTCCTCCTGACATATAGAAAGTCTTTGCAGCAGAGTTGTATAGATGACTCATGGCTTATAAGGCAAAGTTCCAAGTCATATACTCCACTATGGGTCTGAGGTGCAGGTAGGAGGCACCTATAGCCATGCCTGTGAAACCATTCTCTGTTATAGGAGTGTCTATCACTCTCTCTTATCCAAACATCTCCAGCATACCCTTGCTTACCTTGTAGGCTCCCTGGTACTAGGCCACCTCCTCTCCTAAGATTTATGACCTGAGAATCCCTCTTCATCTCCTCCACCATGCCTTGTCTTATAGCGTCCCTTATAGTTATCTTATTCTACATCTAAGAGAAAACATCTCCTTAACATTATATATTATATAATATTATACTATGAAGAAGCAAGATATACAAGAGCTAGTAGATTCCATATGGTAGAATAACAACCTCTAAAGTGAACAGCTCTGCCGAGAAGAGAATTTTCTTTTGATCATCAAAGACATAGCTCAGCTAACCGATGACCATAAATTTCTCAATAAAGGAAGAGAGATTTACGGCATGTTAGTTGAGAAGAGCTAAGGAATAAGTAAGACAGACTTCATACAACTGATAACGAAGTACCAAAACATAGAAGAGTAATTTATTATATAATAGTTGGGAGCTTAGAGCGACAGACTGCGCAACTCATCTTAAACTGCATCTGTCTTATAAGGCATGACTGGTGGTATAAGTGATTGCAAGGTGTTTTCATTATATTTTTTCCGGTCTCCAAATTCAGCTCAGAAATCATCTCTAAGAAATTCTCATCGATTTCCTGGTAGTCATCTTCCTCATCTTTCAGCACAGAGAAGCATATGGGACAGAGTTCGCTCTGGTCTTCTTTGGAGACCTCTCCTAGCTCTATAAAGTAATCGAAGTTTTTTCTATTTGAAGAATCTTTTCAGGAAAATCCTCGGCCCTTTGATGGATTACCAAAGCTGCAAGCAAAATAAAAAAAACCAAGGCATTGAATATCATGATATAAAAGGAGGTTCATTTTGTAAAGATTTCCTTAATCAATTACAAAATCTATTAGAATCTTATTAAAAAACCAAAAACCCAAATCAATTAAAGACGAAATAAAAATTATGAAACTGGTTGGGATATATTCTCGAATTTATTACGAAATGCTAATACAATTGGAAAATGTAAAAAATCGGCAAAATGACAAAAGGGAGAAGAGTCAGCCTGTCGGTGAAGCCATACAGAGAGCAGAAGAAGTTCACGAAAAAAGTCAGCCAGTGGACTTTGTTGAGCTCTCAGTGATAGGCTGATGGCATGGTCTCTTCAGTGCTATCAGGAAGATCCTAAAGCACTATCAGATTCATCACTTTGGTGAGGATATTCAAATTCATAAATAAACTCAGAATAATGATCAGTGGTGAGAAATAAGAGAAAATCGTATATTTTATATCATATCAAAAAATACACAAAACAGCAAGCAGGTTGTAGAAGCCGAGACCGGCCCAGTACAACAAGCTCTATCCTTTAATGAATAAACCAAAATTTTGGAACTTCATCAAAGCAGCTTGAAAATCAGCAAATCAGCCAAAGTGAAGAAAAGCGCTATAAAAAAAATCTGCAAGCCAGTCTTGTAGTAAATCTTCTCATTGAATTGAAAACTGGAAATTGAGATCCATTTAGCAATCCTTCTGCTCTCCTCTGAAATTTATTTTTATCAGTAAATCTTATAGTATCTTGGTCTCTTTAAATTTATCTATTTAAAAATCCAAATCGAACTGAAAATCACAGACTAATTACCTTACGAACTGGCTACTTTCTTTTTTTAATATATCTCTAATTCTAAACGATTTAGTGAATGGTGAATTTCTTCTCATCATGAGCTACTTTAACTATCTCTTGTATCCTGTATATAATATTATCATCATCATCTCCCTTATTTTAGAACATGAGGATATTCACTAGGAAATTAACCTTCCTTCCCTCTCTTAAGATATTAAAAATATCATAGCCTTGATTGTCCTTTATTTGGAAGAAGTCCACATAGGCCCCTCCCCTGTTGTTACTAAATACTATAAGGTTTTTTATATGCTCTTTTTCCTGTCCTTCCAAGTGCCTTGAAAAATGAATTCTCGGAAAGACTCTGAAGTAGCTCCTGCATAGTAAAGTCTTCTTTGATAAAGCTTTTTATAGGCGATAGATTCTCTATGTAGAACACACTAAAAATAGACAAAATAAAACTCCCCCAAACCCCAAACCCCAAACCCCATAAAAAGGCTTTAATTAAAATACATTATATTTATAAATGAATTTCTTAGTGGATTTTTTTAAGAATTTATTACAGCGAATTGGTCTCTTTAAGAAGAACGCAAAAATTATCTTCTTGGCTTGGATAACGCAGGGAAGTCTACCCTGCTGACTCTGCTCTCCACGGGGAGGATAACGCAGCTTAATCCCACCAAGCACCTCAGCTCGGAGAGCATCCAAATAAAGAATGTCAATATAAAGGCATTTGATTTGGGAGGACATTTAGCTATGAGAAAGATATGGAAAGAGCACTTCATAGACATATAAGGAATTATCTATGTCATAGATAGCTCTGACTAAGAGAGATTTTAAGAGAGCAAAAAAGAGCTCGAAGAAATTTTATAAAATGATGACCTTCCAGATATTCCCATAGTCTTATTAGGCAATAAAATAGATAAGCAAATGGCAGTCAGTTAAGATGTTTTGATGAGTAAGTTTGAGTTAGTCGAGCAGGGCCAATTTGGCGACTAGATCAAAGAGAGACTATATGGGAAGGAAGTGAAGCTCTTCATGTGCTCTATAGTGAAGAAGACAGGAGTACAAGAGCCCCTAGAGTGGCTCACTCAGAAAATTAATTAAAATAATTTTAATATTATAATGTAAAGTAAAGTATGATAGTTTATATAAGGTTTTAAGGAGCTATTCAATCCTTAGGTCTTTTTGCTATTTACTTGAAAGCAGAAGATAATAATATCTCTAATTTCTCTTTTATCTTTTTTACAGGGAATTTCAGTGCCTAGTGTTGCCATCTTCACCGGATAGTTTATCAACTCCTTGTAACGGGCAGAAGACAGGACGAACATTTTATAAGATAACATTCCTCTTATAAGAAATATAGTGATCTTTGCAGGGAGTGTTTTCTTATCAATTTTTATTATTTAGATTTTCTGGACTCTGATCAACAGTGAGCAAATCTTTGAATATAAAATTTGACTGTTTAACACTCTGATCACGAAGAAAATTCACTGGTACGACTAAAGAGATTTAGCCCAGCTCTACAACTTAAGTCAGCATCTCATACAGCAATACGAGACGCTTTTTTAGAGGAAATTATTTTTTCTTTTTTAACAGCTGGGAATTTTCTTCTCTGGATTTGGCGTATCTTTTTATTTTGGCTTTTTATACACTTTCAATATAATCTTAGTGACGCCTATATTGGTGGGTTTCATAGTGTAGTATTACTGAGAGGTTTAAAGAGGAATAAACAATCAATAGCAGGTGACTATGAATTTGTCCTCTTTGACTTAGGAAAGCTTCCAGATGATAAAGGTCATAAAATCTTTAATAGGAGAAAGCTTCACATATAAGAAGTATTAGGAGATCATATGCAGAACTTAGAAAGAGCTAGAGAAGATAGTTAATAGGGCCGGAGTTTGGTTTGGACTGATTAATGGCTCTATCCTACTACAGTATAGTCTCATGTTTCTTTTCGGCTTTCTTTATATGTATTTTAATGTATTAAATCATAACAGCGGAAAACAGTACTAGATATAAGAGATTTTCATCATTTTTTAAAGTGTGATAAATTCTCTGTTTTCCATAGGGCAGATTTTGCCAATTTTTAAAATTATAAAAAATGCCCAAAATTCAGTTAATATGCTTAGAGAGTACGAATAATAAGATAATGAAATTACTATTAAAAGACAGTATATAGCTGAATAGGAGGAAGAGTTAAAAAAATATTTTAAAAAGTGAAAAAATGAAAAAAATGAAAAAAATGAAAAAAAGAGGAAAAGAAAGAAATCACAAAACAGTAGTATTCTTTAGATATCCGTCATTTACAAAGAAATAGCATTAAACACTACTGAAGTCAATACTACTCTCTAATACAGGGGAGATAGAAAGCTAACAACTAAACAATATTTGATGACACCAACAATAACACAAGCTACGATAAAATTAAAGAGTTCGATCATGAAAAAGACTCTCTTCTTTCTTTTATAAATCAGCAAAACTAAGGATAATAAATAGACAAATAAATCAAAGATAAAATTTGCTAAAAAATCTTCCAAAAAGGTTATAAAATAGAATTCAAAAATGTCACTTTCTTCTATCCCAATCAACCTAACAATATCATCTTAAAAAATATTTCTTTTGTGATTCAGCCAGGTGAAAAAGTCGCCCTCATAGGAGAGTCTGGTAGCGGAAAGTCAACAATAAGCCAGCTTTTACTAAGATTCTATTCGCCCTAGCAAGGTAGCATCTTGCTTAACAGCTAAGACATTCAAACCTACAAAATTTGAAGACTGAGGAAAATCATCGGCATCGTCTTCCAGAACTCGACCATCTTCTCTAAGACTATTAGAGAAAATATTCTCATAGGAAATAGCAAAAAGATCACCAAAAAAGCCCTCAGAAAAATTTACTAAAAATCTAATTTAGTCCAGTTCATAGATAGCCTTTAAGAGGGAGATAAATACTTCGTAGGCAACAATGGAGGGAATCTATCAGGAGGCTAAAAATAAAGAATTTCTATAGCAAGATCTTTGGTCAAGAAATCCTCGGTGTACATCTTCGATGAGGCTACAAGTGCCCAAGACGGCACCAATGACCATTATTTAATGAAGACTATAGACAACCTTAAGATCTATAAGACAGTGATTATTATTTCGCACTGACTAAGAGCCATATAAGACGTTGACTAGATTATCCTATTGAAAAATGGATAGATATAGTAAAGAGGAAATCACTAGGAGCTGATAGGCAATAAAGAAGGAGAGTACTATTGACTGATCTAGATCTAGATATAGCAAGAGAGCCTCTAAGAGGATAATATCTTAGAGGATGACAAGTTAACTATCTAAACAAAGTACAACTAGATCAATAGTAACATAAGTCAAAGGAACTCTATGATAAAAGTTCAGAAAACTATAGAGCTAAAAGATCATCTAAATACTCAAAGAAATATATTAATATTGAACTATGTTGCTCAGGTGCTATCTGGGACAGTGCTTCCCCTCTTGGGCTTCCTTCTAGGACTCTACATAAACTACCTGATAGAGCTACAAGTAAACAAAGAGCAAAATAAGCAAAACTGAATAATTCTGGCTCCTTTAATAGGATGCCTTGTTGGCTTCTTTTCCTTAACTATTTGGACATTTTTCATAAATTTCATAAGCTTCAAGCTATCAAATATCATCAGCCTTAACTACATCAGAGATGTTAAATGATTACTTTTTAGAAAATTGCTTTTTTAAGATATGAATTTCTACGATAAGAAGAAGAACTCTTCGTAAAACCTATCAAATATCCTTTAGTAAGAAGTCGACTAGATTCAAGTGATGCACATAAAGTTTCCCAACGCTACTATATAAGGGATCTTCAGCATAGTATTCTCTGTTGTTTTATCTATGAGCTTCAGCTGGCAAATGTCTCTTATAATAGTATTCATCTGTCCTCTAATCTTTCTATCTAGCTATATTAATATGAAGGCCTATCCCTGATACCAAAATATCCAAAATGATAAAAATGATATTAAGTAGGATACTCTTTAAGAAGTGCTCAGGAATATTAGACTGATAAAGTCCATAGGAGGAGAAAAGTTCTTTATATAATAATACATAAAACAAATTTATTTACAGAAGCATTAGCCCATCAAGGATATAGTCTTGTATTCTTTTCTGCATACTGTCTCTCATATAACGACTCTGATCTCTTATGGAGTAATTTATCTTGGGAATTTCATCCTGCAAAAATACGACTTAGTAAACCAATAGCAAACTCTCGTTTGTCTCTTTACTATCATATTTGGCGTTTATGGTGCAGGCATAGCCTTCATTTTCGTGGGTGATATAGAGGCCTCTAAGAAGATAATTTCAAAAATAGAAAAAATCATCAATCGAAAACAGCTGATAGAATATGACTATATAGAATAAGGCTTTTCTAATAGTAAATAAAAATTGAATGAAATGAATTTTTAAGCAAAAAAAATAATCTTCCAAAATGTCTCCTTTTAGTACTAGTAGGCCTAGAATATAATCTTGAATAGAGTCAACCTCATAATTAGCATAGGTGAGAAGATAGCTCTGGTTGGAAATTCCGGTTCGGGAAAGTCCACCATACTACAACTGATAATGTGATACTATGACCCTACTCAAGGAAGGATACTGTTAGACGGTCAGATAATAGCTGACTACGAGCTATATTCATATAGAAGATTAATAGGCTTCATATAATAGGAGCCTTCACTATTTCAAGGAACTATATAAGACAACATAGTGTATAATGGTTAATTAAATATAGAGAAAATGTTGAAATCAGCCATCTAAACAAATTCATATGATTTCATAAAATCTTTTTAAAATGAATTTTTAGAGAATTTATAAAGCAATGGGGGGAGCTTATCGGGCGGACAGAAACAAAGAATAGCTATAGCAAGAAATTTATATAGGAATTCTCAGGTGCTGCTTTTTGATGAGCCAACCAGTGCCTTAGATTAAGAAAACGAAAATAAAATATTCAAAATAATAAATAGCATCAAAGAGAAGACTGTATTAATAATCTGCCATAGAATTTCTTTGGTGAAATTCTTTGAGAATATCATCGTCATGGAAAATGGAAAGATTCTGGAAGCTGGCAAATGGAGCACTCTCATACAGAAAAAAGGCCAGCTATATAAGATGGTATAAAAGAACGACTTTTAATAAATTATTATAATGATTTTTAATTTAATAAAATAGCAAAGAAGACATCTTAAATGCTGACTTCATTAAATTGATCAGTTATGATGTTAGGAGTGTCTAGCATTACCAGAATGCCAAATAATCTTAGACCTGAATTACTTCCAGATTTATGATTTGTTAGATAATAAGGGAAGAGAAATATGAAGTCAGCAAGGAAGAGATTAAGAAAAAGAGTAGAAGAATGTTGATGAGATTTCACCCTGATTAAAATGCATGAAATGACAGAAGGATACAAGATGATATTTTTTAGCATATTTTAAACTCTTATAAAGTACTCTAAGACGATATATAAAGAGGTTTTTATTTAGTAGATTAAAAAGCTTTAAGTTAAAAAGGTTATTAATAATATCGATGAATAAAAGGACAAAGGAATTAGCTCAGATTTTTTAGAAGAGCTTTTGGAGCTAAGCTTCTCAGAAGACAAAAAAAACTCTATTATACATCTATAATAGAAAATGATATTTTTAAATGGCAAAATTTACGAATCCTTTATTAAAGAGGATTACTTCCCCAAACCCCAAACCCCAAACCCCAAACCCCAAACCCCAAACCCCTTAAATAAGATTAATTAAATTTAAAAATTTTAAATTTTAATATAATGAAGAATTTCACTAAGGACTTCAATACCAAGCTCTATAAGAAGCCTCAGTATAGAGTTCAAAAAGTGCAAGGTACTCAAAGACACCAGAAGACCAACCTTGATTACTTATTCAATAAATTACCATCTAACAATCCCTCTTAGATAACTAATAAGAAAATATAGAGTAATAATATGAAGCAGTTCTCACTGCAAAGAAAGCCCTAAAATAATGAAAACAAAAAACAGCTCTAAAATTCTATTTTTTTAGAAGAGAAAGTACAGCATCAAGAATAACTAAAATAAGAAAAAAAACAAAAAGAAGAAAGAGAATAAAATTAACAGCAAAATGAAGTTTTCAAAGAGATGTATTTGGATGCCTTACAATAATAAAACAATCTTAGATATTAGATAGAAGAGAAAGACTTGGAGAGACAGAAAATCATTCTTGAGTTAGAGGAGAAAAATGAAGAATGTTCTAAGTTGAAAATTTCAAAAAATCAAAGAGAAGAAATCATATAACAATTAACAGAGCAGAATGAATTGTAAAAAACTCACTTGAAATAGTTATATGGTAAGAATAGTTAATTGCTTTCATCATAGAAAGGGTTGCAGTTGTAATAGTAAGAGTTTAATGAAGGATTTTAAATTCTTTAGAAATAAGAAAAGATGAAGGACTAGAGGATAAAGGTATTGGAAGGACTCTTAGAAGAGGAAAAAAAGAAGAAGAAAGAATACTTACTAAGGATAAAAGACTTATAGAGTAGATTAGAGTGATAAGAAATAATTACCCAAACCCCAAACCCCAAACCCCAAACCCAAACCCCAAACCCCAAACCCCAAACCCCAAACCCCTATGATAATACATATAAGTAATAAAATTTATAAAATATAAATTATTTTATTATTACCTTATTTAATTACTTAGTAAAATTAGCAAAGCTATTAAAAACTCTTTTTATAATTTAGTTTTAATATTTACTACATTTGTATATTCTTTATATATTTCTTATTTTAATCTCCTTTCAAGAATAGTAGTTCTTCTAAGAATAACTCATTAATAATTATTATGTTATCAATAACATTTTTAAATCAATTAACTCTTAAAAATATTTATCTTATTAATTTAAATTGAAGACTAGTATACTGTTATATAATCATATCATTTATTTTATTATATTTCTATAGTATCTAAAATATAATTTCTTAATTTATCAAATCAATAAAAGTTAAGGTAAAAGTATATTTTATAACTCTGTTTATTATACTAAGAGAAATAATAAATTAATGATCTATTTATCATTAGTAATATATTGAATCTTCAAAATTAAATAAATACTAGATATTGTATCTTATAACTTATTAATCGCATTTTTTTAATTTTATGGGTATAAAAATGCCCAAAGCCGGGCTTGAACCAGCGACCCTGAGATCTTCAGTCTCATGCTCTCCCAACTGAGCTATCTGGGCTAATATTAATATGATATCTTATGATACATTAAGTTAATGATTTATTAGATTTTTAGGATGATAAATAATTTCTTAAAGAATATTATTTTTAAGAGAAAATAAATTCTAATATTAGTATAAGATATATTATATTATATTATATTATATTATATGAAGTATATTAAATAGATTAAACAATAAGAAAATGATTAAAGAATAATTAATTCTTATTTATATTTAATAAAAATATTAATTATATATATAATACATTATTAAACATAAATAATAATCTTATTTAATTAATTTTATCATTATAAGTTTATTTTTATAAATTTTATAAAGCAATGAATATAATTATATTAAATTTTATTTTTAATTTTTTTTATTATTTACATGATACTTTAGTAACATATTCATGAAAGAATTTTAAATAAATTCATAAAAATAAAAGTTAACTATTATCTAATAGAAAATTATTCCCAAAAAGTTAAGAATAATAAATTGATATTTATTATGAAAGTATCTTAAATAAATTATGTTTAGGTTTTAATACTTATTAAAATATTTTATAAGATAATGAAAAAATATATATTGATTATTTTAAAATTGAAAGCATAATTTCTAAATAAATAGAATACAATGCAGTTTTAAAATAAGTATAAAAAGATTTTTCATAATTATAGATTATTGATTTTTATTATTATTATTAAATAATAGAAGGTAAAAATATTTTATTTAATAATGATCTTGTGATTGATTTTATTAGATTTTAATTTTTATAAATAATTGATATTATAAAAAATTTATATATGTATGGAATCTTATATTATTAAATATTATTTTTTATTATAAATGATTTATTTATAAGATATATTTAATAAAAAATTAATTTAGAATAGTTACATGATTTTTTAAATGATTAAATAAATATGGTTTTAGAAAATTAATAATAAATAGAATATTAATTTTATTGTAATTTAATAATAAAATTAAATGAATTATATGATAAATTATAAATGAAAAAAGAATAAATATTTATATCTAATCTTATTCATTATATATATTATGATTTGAATAAAAAATAATATGATGAATTATCTACCTATATATTGTATTATAAATTTATATATAAATATCCATTTATGATATCTTATTTTATAACTAATATTGATAAAATATAAGAGGATAAATAATTCAATAATTAATTATATGATATGATATTTTATATAATGCGTAATAAAGATTAAAAATTTGTATTATAAAATATTAATATAAAGGATACTATATTGAATTTAGATTTAATTAATTTGATAAATTTAAATTTAGATATTGATTATGATATAATAAAAAAATAGGCTAAAATTTAATATGAAAAAACAAAAAAAATATATAAGTAATATTTAGAACACTTTTATACTTATAAATTCTTAGAATTAAATCCAAATATTTAAATATTCTAGAATCCAAATATTTAAGATATAAATTATAAATTTTATAGTTTTATACTATTTGAATTAAAATTATAAGATGTTATATAAAAATATTATTAAGATATTAATAATAATGAGTATTATTATTATTAATTATAATTATCATTATTATTTATTTGTTCAATAAAAAATATATTTTAAAAAATATTAGAATAAAAAAATGATCTAAGAGAAGACCATAAAAAATAATTAAATAAATTCATAGAATAATCTTTATAATAATTTGATAACATTTATAATATTATTAATTATTTTTTAGATATATTTACAAATAACGATTCTGCTCCTTAAACATAATAATAAGTATATTAAAATATTAAAGAAGATGATAAATAGATAGATAATAATATTAAATTTTTATAAGAAATTATAATTAAAATTTGTAAATAAATTTTATAAAGTCATTATAACATTTATGATAATGAAAATGAATATGATACTAACTTATTAAATAGTTTTATGTAATAAATATAAAATATGTTATATTAAATTAATGAAATCTTTCAAAAATTCTTTATTTTATTAAAAATTATAATTTTTAATTAAAATTAATTAGATAAAATTGAATTAAAATTTAAAGATAATTTTTTATAAAAAAATTATAAAAATTAATAAATCTATATTTTAGATGATAATAAATTATAATTTTAATAAAATTAAATTATATAAAATGATATTAATTAAGAAATAGATTTTTATTATATATGGTCTATTATATACTTATTAGAAAATAATTCTTAAAAAAATTAGTTATAATTTATTAAAAAGATATATGAGAAAAATAGATCTTAAATTCATTCTGTTTTATATGATTATAAATTTAATGAATATTTTCAAATTAAATTTTCAATGAATAATAATATTAATTTTAATAATATTTTTAAAATAATTAATTTAAGTAATATTTTAAAAATATATCCAAAAGATTTTATATAAATATAAGTAAATGAATAAAAAAAAAATACAAATGAAATAAGGAATTAGATATTATTATAAAATAAAGATAATAAATATATAATTGAATTATAATCAATTAAAAATATTAATAGTTTAAAATTTAATATATTATCTTCTTAATTAAAAATTATAGATTTCAAATTTAACTCTTCATATTACTATGATTAATAAGGATTAAATTAATATTTTTTAAATAATTAAGATAAATACTCTTTATTTTTAAATAAATTATTTATTTATATAATATAGGATATTTTTTTATATTTTATATTAATATATTAAGATAATAAATTAAAAGATTAAGACTTTTTATATGCAATTAATATATTATAACAGTATAAATAATATTATATTAAATATTTAACATTTGGAAATGATTTATAATCATGCATGAATGATCTTTGAAATTTATTAAATGATGATATATTAGAATTAGATTAATTCAAATAAAAATTCATTTCATTAATAAAACCTTTTTAATAAATTGTTTTTGTCTTATCTATAGTTAATTTTATTGATTATAATATTTAAAAAAGAATTCATTTTATTAATATTCATTAAAAATATTAAAAAATATATATATAATATTAAGAAATAGAAAATAATATATAAGATTTTTTAAAAAAAATAATAAATTAATCTAATGATATTATATAAGATTAAAAATATTATTAAAAATATTATTTATTTAATAAGTTATTAAATTACTTTTAATTTATATATAATAATTTATAAAATGAGTATATTAAATTTAGAAAAATTTATGAAAAAAAATTATATTAATAAAATTATAAATAATATTAAGATGATTTAAATAGTTTTAGAGATTTAATTTTTAAAGTTTTTTAAGTTTTTTTTAAATTATTAAAAAATTTTAAATTATTTATATTATAATAAAATTATTATTTATACTTAGACTACTAATAATAATAATTTTAATATGATATTAAAAAATATTTCAATGATAATAAGTTATAAAATAAAATCTAATTTAATTATAAATTATGGAATGAGGATTACTATAAATAATTATTTTTAATAAGTGATAATAAAATTTTAAATTTTAAAGAAAATAACATAAAATAATATGAAAATATATTTTATAATCATTAAAATTATCCATAAAAAACTGATATTTATTTTATAGATAATTTTTTATTATAATTTAAATAAGAAAATATATTAGAATTTTAAATGATATAAAATTAATTTATAATTTATATAAAAAATTTCAGTTCTATATAATTTGATTGATATAATTTATTTAATTTAAACTTTATTTTTTAAAATTAAATAATAAAAAATTAAGAATAATCAAAACTAAATATTAAAGATTACTAAAATTAATTTAATAATTTAAAAGGATTAATATAAACAAAATAATAAAAATTTTAATAAATTAAATAAACTGATTTTACTTTAAAATAAGTAATAGATAAATAATAAGAAACATTTTCCGTAAAATTATAATAATTAAATATATCAAAAGAATAATAATAATAATAAATTACAAAATTAAATAATAATTAATTTAAAATAACAAATAACAATGAATATGAGTATATATAATATTAGTATATATTAGAATATTTTTTAAATATCAATAAAATAAAAGATATAAATTTCTATATAAGACTAGATTATTATTTTTAACTTTAAAATTCATATTCATCTTCATTAATTGATTAAGTAAAAATAGATTAAGAATATTCATAAGAAGAAATTTAATCATTTAATGAATTTATAAAGAATGTTCAACCTAATTAATAAGAAAATGATAATTATAAATAAGTAACTTAAATTTATTAATAATTATAAGATAATAAATAAAATCAATAAAAACTTTAAGAAATTTTATAAAATAATAGTAAATAAAAAAATAACAAATAATGATAAGATATATAAAATATTTTCATAAATTTATTTAAATAATTTTGAAATATAGATTTCACATTATAAGATAATGATATTAATAAATGTAAATACTTTTATAACTATTTATAGATTAGAGAATATCATGATATACTAAAATAACCATTTTAATAAATTAAAGAAAATTCTATTTTGATATAAATGTTCATATAAGAATCCCTATCATTTATGATATAATAGATTAATGATGTAATTAGTCTAATATCATCCTATATAGAGTAATCTAAAGAACTTAATTTACGTTAATAATAATTATTAATTAGATTTGAAGAAATAACTACATCTATGCTAAGTAATAAAGATGTAAGTGAAGAATCAACTTATAGGTTACTATTCAATCATTATCTTCTAGGCTAAATAAATCACATGCTAAAAGACATTTAATAATTATTATTTATATTATACTTTTAACATATTAATAATATTTTAAATACATTAAGATTATAATGCCAGAACACAACACGTAATAGAATAAGGAAGGAGATACCCAAAACAAGTAAACCAAACTCGATGACATAAGAACCCAAAACATCAAAGCAGCAGTATCAGTAGCTGATATCATGAAGACCTCTCTCGGCCCCAAAGGTATGGACAAAATGATCTAATCCTCCAGAGGAGAGCTCATAATAACCAATGATGGAGCGACTATCCTTAAAAATCTCTCAGTGCTCCATCCCACTGCCAAACTCCTCGTATAAACCTCTAAAGCCCAGGATATAGAAGCAGGTGATGGTACAACCTCAGTGGTAATTCTGGCTGGCTCTCTTCTTGAAGGAGCTCTCTCTCTCCTAGAATATGGTATCCATCCTACCCTTATCTCTGAAGGTTTCGCTCTTGCCTAAAGAAAATCAATTGAAATAATAAATGAGTTATCAATACCTGTGGACCTCTAAGATGATGAAAAACTCCTCCAATGCATTAAGACCTCCTTATAGTCTAAAATCATCTCTTAGAATTCTCTAGAGTTAGCACCTATAGCCCTTTAGGCCATCAAAAACATAGCCAATCTATAAACAGATAAAAATGTTGATTTAAGCAATATCAAGATTCACAAGAAGCTGGGAGGAACTCTAGACGATATAGAGCTCTACAAGGGAGTACTCTTTCCTGATAAGCTTCCAATGAACTCCTAAAATCTTCCCTCTAAGATCACCTCTCCAAAAATAGCCGTCTTGCAATTCTGTCTCTCCTCTCCTAAGACCAACATGGAGAACAATGTCATCATCTCAGACTACTCCCAAATTGATCAAATCCTCAAAGAAGAAAGGCAATATATTCTGAAGATAATTCGTCAGATAGTTAAAGCAGGGATCAATATAGTCATCCTATAGAAATCTATTCTCAGAGATGCCATCAATGACTTAGCCCTCCACTACCTAAATAAACAGAACATACTAGTCATAAAGGATATAGACAGGACAGAGATTCCTTTCATATGTTAGTCCCTGGGTTGTCTTCCTATAGCTCATCCAGATAACATTTCCGTTGACAAGCTTAGCACTAAGGCCACAATAGCCCAGACTATTATACTGTTAGATGGCTCCAAAGGCTTCCATATCGATGTCCTAAATTCAACTAATTCTAATATTCTGATCAGAGGCTCTTCCAATTTGATCATAGATGAGGCGGAGTGATCTCTCCATGATGCTCTCTGCGTAATAAGATGTCTAATAAAGAACAGTGGAATACTCCCTGGTGGAGGGGCAGTGGAAATAGAACTCAGTCGGAAGCTGGAAGACTTCGCTCAGACTCAACCGGGAAACATCGGTAGGATTATAGAGCAGTTTGCCCAAGCCATGGAGGTGATACCTTTCACTCTTGCTCATAGCTGCGGAATGAGTCCAATAAAGACAGTGACTGAGATGAGGAATTTGCATGCCAGAGGATTCAATAAGAGTGGGATAAAGGTGAGGAATGGAACAGTCATAGAGAATATGATAGAGTAGAAAATAATGCAGCCTTCTCTGGTCAACACTTCCTCCATTGGACTGGCTACTGAGGTGACTAGAATGATACTGAAGATAGATGGGATAATAGAATGTCGTTAATACATTATAGATATTATTTTTTATAGGAGTTAAAAGATCCTTCATTGGAGGACAGGAATAAGCCGAGGTCTTATCTCTCATTCCTATCTTAGAATTGATCGTATATGATATTGAAGAGACTTTATGATAAGGAAATATTATCTCTCCGAAGAATCTCTTTTATGTAGGAATAGAAATTTTGTCTTATCTCATACTAAGTGAAGTGTCTATTACCTTCTAGATAGTTCCTATACTCTCTTTATATGATGTTGTTAATTTTAGACTCTTCTTTGAATATATTGCTTCTCTCTTATTGGATCCATCTTTTTATGTTCTTCTTTGATATTTTAAAGTTTTTGGAGATTTTGTTAACATCGCCTGTAGACAACACTCTATTAATGATTATATTCTTCTACTCATTACTTGTTTTTGTATATCGATGTTTCTCCTATATGTATAAGGTACTTTATAGGCTATTTTGATTTTCTTCTTTTTTGGGGGAATTTTTATTAGGAAGGAAATTCTCTAAAATTTTCTAGTCTTCTTATACTACTAATATATATAGTGCTGTTTATTAGGCCCTGTATACACTTACATTCAGATACTATCAGACTTTACTCATTTTACTCTGTTAAAAGGATTTTATTCTCAAAATCCAAAAGCTGATTTTAGAACATGAGAAAATGCTCTTGCTGCTTACTGACTCTTTCTCTGAAATCCAAAGTATCCATTATAATCATTATACTTAAATAAGATCAAATAATGTTAATTAGTATCCAGGATCAACCCAGTCTACTGGGGGCATGCCTGTGTTGGCGTCAGAGTTTTTCGGTCTTCTGAACAGGAGTATAAAAGGCTCTGGTTTATGAATCTCATAGTGCTACCATCCTCTGCTCTACTGTACTCTTATTAGGTTACCCTATGCTCCGCCACTCTGTTTCTGATAAGAGTTTATTCCTCGGTATTTTTTTATAGATTTCCTTAGGGAGCAAAACGTGTCTGTATTCATAGTAGTCATCGTAATACTTATCACTGTATTCGATTTCATCGGGGAAATGCGGCATAAGTTTTATAAATTTTTTAACTTATAAATAATATTAAAAATGATAAACTAAAATACCCTATTAATAGTATCATAAGTAAAGGAATAATATGATGAGTAATTTATTAGCATTTGAGAGCGAAGTTCCTCATAGGGTATCTTTGTTACTTTTTAATTTATTTTGGTAATTTTTTATCTTTTTGCTTTTTGGTTATTTTCTTCCTGAGTGCTCAGGTGAGTCTTGGCTTGAGCTCTTTGGGAACCTTGTTCAGAGAGTAATGAGTCTTATTCTGTTCATTGTATTCTTTGATGTTTTTTCTACTGGAGAAAGAACTCTTAATCTCATCTCTCTTCTTCATATTGATCACAGTAAGGATTCTTGCTATGGCTTTCTTCACCACTCAAATTTTCTGTATTTGTGAATTTGCACCTTGGGTAATTTTCTTCACTTTTAACTCTTAGAGCTCCTTTTAGTGGTCTCTTAGGATGTTCTCCAAATATTCAAAAGATTTTGTCTTAAGTTTAAAGGTTAGATAACTCTTATTATCACTCATAGTTTATAAATTTATTCTTTATAAATTTATAATGGAATTTCAGGGGTTTGGGGTTTGGGGTTTGGGGTTTGGGGTTTGGGGTTTGGG
>NW_026908337.1:0-17841 GCF_033978785.1 Entelurus aequoreus
AAGTACAAAATCGAGAGAGGCTAAAAATCACCTCTTTTTCCTTCTCTCGATCAGACACTTAGAAAAAAAACGGAAAATAAAAAATAAAAAATTTGGATTTTTTCTAAGTACAAAATCGAGAGTGGCTAAAAATCACCTCTTTTTCCTTCTCTCGATCAGACACTTAGAAAAAAAAATGAAAAAAAAAAAAAAAAATTGCATTTTTTCTAAGTACAAAATCGAGAGAGGCTAAAAATCACCTCTTTTTCCTTCTCTCGATCAGACACTTAGAAAAAAAAACGGAAAAAATAAAAAATTTGGATTTTTCTAAGTACAAAATCGAGAGTGGCTAAAAATCACCTCTTTTTCCTTCTCTCGATCAGACACTTAGAAAAAAAAATGAAAAAAAAAAAAAAAAATTGGATTTTTTCTAAGTACAAAATCGAGAGAGGCTAAAAATCACCTCTTTTTCCTTCTCTCGATCAGACACTTAGAAAAAAAACGGAAAAAATAAAAAATTTGGATTTTTTCTAAGTACAAAATCGAGAGTGGCTAAAAATCACCTCTTTTTCCTTCTCTCGATCAGACACTTAGAAAAAAAACGGAAAAAAAAAAAAAAAAAATTTGGATTTTTTCTAAGTACAAAATCGAGAGAGGCTAAAAATCACCTCTTTTTCCTTTTCTCGATCAGACACTTAGAAAAAAAACGGAAAAAAAAAAAAAAAAATTTGGATTTTTTCTAAGTACAAAATCGAGAGAGGCTAAAAATCACCTCTTTTTCCTTCTCTCGATCAGACACTTAGAAAAAAAACGGAAAAAAAAAAAAAAAAAATTTGGATTTTTTCTAAGTACAAAATCGAGAGTGGCTAAAAATCACCTCTTTTTCCTTCTCTCGATCAGACACTTAGAAAAAAAACGGAAAAAAAAAAAAAAAAAATTTGGATTTTTTCTAAGTACAAAATCGAGAGAGGCTAAAAATCACCTCTTTTTCCTTCTCTCGATCAGACACTTAGAAAAAAAAATGAAAAAAAAAAAAAAAATTGGATTTTTTCTAAGTACAAAATCGAGAGAGGCTAAAAATCACCTCTTTTTCCTTCTCTCGATCAGACACTTAGAAAAAAAAACGGAAAAAAAAAAAAAAAAATTTGGATTTTTTCTAAGTACAAAATCGAGAGTGGCTAAAAATCACCTCTTTTTCCTTCTCTCGATCAGACACTTAGAAAAAAAACGGAAAAAAAAAAAAAAAAAATTTGGATTTTTTCTAAGTACAAAATCGAGAGAGGCTAAAAATCACCTCTTTTTCCTTTTCTCGATCAGACACTTAGAAAAAAAACGGAAAAAAAAAAAAAAAAATTTGGATTTTTTCTAAGTACAAAATCGAGAGAGGCTAAAAATCACCTCTTTTTCCTTCTCTCGATCAGACACTTAGAAAAAAAACGGAAAAAAAAAAAAAAAAATTTGGATTTTTTCTAAGTACAAAATCGAGAGTGGCTAAAAATCACCTCTTTTTCCTTCTCTCGATCAGACACTTAGAAAAAAAACGGAAAAAAAAAAAAAAAAAATTTGGATTTTTTCTAAGTACAAAATCGAGAGTGGCTAAAAATCACCTCTTTTTCCTTCTCTCGATCAGACACTTAGAAAAAAAAAAGAAAAAAAAAAAAAAAAATTGGATTTTTTCTAAGTACAAAATTGAGAGAGGCTAAAAATCACCTCTTTTTCCTTCTCTCGATCAGACACTTAGAAAAAAAACGGAAAAAAAAAAAAAAAATTTGGATTTTTTCTAAGTACAAAATCGAGAGTGGTTAAAAATCACCTCTTTTTCCTTCTCTCGATCAGACACTTAGAAAAAAAAATGAAAAAAAAAAAAAAAAAAATTGCATTTTTTCTAAGTACAAAATCGAGAGAGGCTAAAAATCACCTCTTTTTCCTTCTCTCGATCAGACACTTACAAAAAAAACGGAAAAAAAAAAAAAAAAAAATTTGGATTTTTTCTAAGTACAAAATCGAGAGTGGCTAAAAATCACCTCTTTTTCCTTCTCTCGATCAGACACTTAGAAAAAAAAATGAAAAAAAAAAAAAAAAATTGGATTTTTTCTAAGTACAAAATCGAGAGAGGCTAAAGATCACCTCTTTTTCCTTCTCTCGATCAGACACTTAGAAAAAAAACGGAAAAAAAAAAAAAAAAATTTGGATTTTTTCTAAGTACAAAATCGAGAGTGGCTAAAAATCACCTCTTTTTCCTTCTCTCGATCAGACACTTAGAAAAAAAACGGAAAAAAAAAAAAAAAAAAATTTGGATTTTTTCTAAGTACAAAATCGAGAGAGGCTAAAAATCACCTCTTTTTCCTTTTCTCGATCAGACACTTAGAAAAAAAACGGAAAAAAAAAAAAAAAAAATTTGGATTTTTTCTAAGTACAAAATCGAGAGAGGCTAAAAATCACCTCTTTTTCCTTCTCTCGATCAGACACTTAGAAAAAAAACGGGAAAAGAAAATAAAAAATTTGGATTTTTTCTAAGTACAAAATCGAGAGTGGCTAAAAATGACCTCTTTTTCCTTCTCTCGATCAGACACTTAGAAAAAAAACGGAAAAAAAGAAAAAAAAAATTTGATTTTTTCTAAGTACAAAATCGAGAGTGGCTAAAAATCACCTCTTTTTCCTTCTCTCGATCAGACACTTAGAAAAAAAAATGAAAAAAAAAAAAAAAAAATTGGATTTTTTCTAAGTACAAAATCGAGAGAGGCTAAAAATCACCTCTTTTCCTTTTCTCGATCAGACACTTAGAAAAAAAACGGAAAAAAAAAAAAAAAAATTTGGATTTTTTCTAAGTACAAAATCGAGAGAGGCTAAAAATCACCTCTTTTTCCTTTTCTCGATCAGACACTTAGAAAAAAAACGGAAAAAAAAAAAAAAAATTTGGATTTTTTCTAAGTACAAAATCGAGAGAGGCTAAAAATCACCTCTTTTTCCTTCTCTCGATCAGACACTTAGAAAAAAAACGGAAAATAAAAAATAAAAAATTTGGATTTTTTCTAAGTACAAAATCGAGAGTGGCTAAAAATCACCTCTTTTTCCTTCTCTCGATCAGACACTTAGAAAAAAAACGGAAAAAAAAAAAAAAAAAAATTGGATTTTGTCTAAGTACAAAATCGAGAGTGGCTAAAAATCACCTCTTTTTCCTTCTCTCGATCAGACACTTAGAAAAAAAACGGAAAAAAAAAAAAAAAAAAATTGGATTTTTTCTAAGTACAAAATCGAGAGAGGCTAAAAATCACCTCTTTTTCCTTTTCTCGATCAGACACTTAGAAAAAAAATGGAAAAAAAAAAAAAAAAATTGGGATTTTTTCTAAGTACAAAATCGAGAGTGGCTAAAAATCACCTCTTTTTCCTTCTCTCGATCAGACACTTAGAAAAAAAACGGAAAAAAAAAAAAAAAAAAATTGGATTTTGTCTAAGTACAAAATCGAGAGTGGCTAAAAATCACCTCTTTTTCCTTCTCTCGATCAGACACTTAGAAAAAAAACGGAAAAAAAAAAAAAAAAAAATTGGATTTTTTCTAAGTACAAAATCGAGAGAGGCTAAAAATCACCTCTTTTTCCTTTTCTCGATCAGACACTTAGAAAAAAAATGGAAAAAAAAAAAAAATATATTTGGATTTTTTCTAAGTACAAAATCGAGAGTGGCTAAAAATCACCTCTTTTTCCTTCTCTCGATCAGACACTTAGAAAAAAAAAATAAAAAAATAAAAAAAAAATTGGATTTTTTCTAAGTACAAAATCGAGAGAGGCTAAAAATCACCTCTTTTTCCTTCTCTCGATCAGACACTTAGAAAAAAAACGGAAAAAAAAAAAAAAAAAAATTTGGATTTTTTCTAAGTACAAAATCGAGAGTGGCTAAAAATCACCTCTTTTTCCTTCTCTCGATCAGACACTTAGAAAAAAAACGGAAAAAAAAAAAAAAAAAATTTGGATTTTTTCTAAGTACAAAATCGAGAGTGGCTAAAAATCACCTCTTTTTCCTTCTCTCGATCAGACACTTAAGAAAAACGGAAAAAAAAAAAAAAAAAAATTGGATTTTTTCTAAGTACAAAATCGAGAGTGGCTAAAAATCACCTCTTTTTCCTTCTCTCGATCAGACACTTAGAAAAAAAACGGAAAAAAAAAAAAAAAAAAATTTGATTTTTTCTTAGTACAAAATCGAGAGTGGCTAAAAATCACCTCTTTTTCCTTCTCTCGATCAGACACTTAGAAAAAAAAATGAAAAAAAAAAAAAAAAATTGGATTTTTTCTAAGTACAAAATCGAGAGTGGCTAAAAATCACCTCTTTTTCCTTCTCTCGATCAGACACTTAGAAAAAAAAATGAAAAAAAAAAAAAAAAAATTGCATTTTTTCTAAGTACAAAATCGAGAGTGGCTAAAAATCACCTCTTTTTCCTTCTCTCGATCAGACACTTAGAAAAAAAACGGAAAAAAAAAAAAAAAATTTGGATTTTTTCTAAGTACAAAATCGAGAGTGGCTAAAAATCACCTCTTTTTCCTTCTCTCGATCAGACACTTAGAAAAAAAACGGAAAAAAAAAAAAAAAAAAATTTGATTTTTTCTTAGTACAAAATCGAGAGTGGCTAAAAATCACCTCTTTTTCCTTCTCTCGATCAGACACTTAGAAAAAAAAATGAAAAAAAAAAAAAAAATTTGGATTTTTTCTAAGTACAAAATCGAGAGAGGCTAAAAATCACCTCTTTTTCCTTCTCTCGATCAGACACTTAGAAAAAAAACGGAAAATAAAAAATAAAAAATTTGGATTTTTTCTAAGTACAAAATCGAGAGAGGCTAAAAATCACCTCTTTTTCCTTCTCTCGATCAGACACTTAGAAAAAAAACGGAAAATAAAAAATAAAAAATTTGGATTTTTTCTAAGTACAAAATCGAGAGTGGCTAAAAATCACCTCTTTTTCCTTCTCTCGATCAGACACTTAGAAAAAAAACGGAAAAAAAAAAAAAAAAAAATTGGATTTTGTCTAAGTACAAAATCGAGAGTGGCTAAAAATCACCTCTTTTTCCTTCTCTCGATCAGACACTTAGAAAAAAAACGGAAAAAAAAAAAAAAAAAAATTGGATTTTTTCTAAGTACAAAATCGAGAGAGGCTAAAAATCACCTCTTTTTCCTTTTCTCGATCAGACACTTAGAAAAAAAATGGAAAAAAAAAAAAAAAAATTTGGATTTTTTCTAAGTACAAAATCGAGAGTGGCTAAAAATCACCTCTTTTTCCTTCTCTCGATCAGACACTTAGAAAAAAAACGGAAAAAAAAAAAAAAAAAATTTGGATTTTTTCTAAGTACAAAATCGAGAGAGGCTAAAAATCACCTCTTTTTCCTTTCTCGATCAGACACTTAGAAAAAAAAAAGAAAAAAAAAAAAAAAAATTGGATTTTTTCTAAGTACAAAATCGAGAGAGGCTAAAAATCACCTCTTTTTCCTTCTCTCGATCAGACACTTAGAAAAAAAACTGAAAAAAAAAAAAAAAAAATTTGGATTTTTTCTAAGTACAAAATCGAGAGAGGCTAAAAATCACCTCTTTTTCCTTTCTCGATCAGACACTTAGAAAAAAAATGGAAAAAAAAAAAAAAAAAATTTGGATTTTTTCTAAGTACAAAATCGAGAGTGGCTAAAAATCACCTCTTTTTCCTTCTCTCGATCAGACACTTAGAAAAAAAAAAGAAAAAAAAAAAAAAAAAATTGGATTTTTTCTAAGTACAAAATCGAGAGAGGCTAAAAATCACCTCTTTTTCCTTCTCTCGATCAGACACTTAGAAAAAAAACGGAAAAAAAAAAAAAAAAAATTTGGATTTTTTCTAAGTACAAAATCGAGAGTGGCTAAAAATCACCTCTTTTTCCTTCTCTCGATCAGACACTTAGAAAAAAAAACGGAAAAAAAAAAAAAAAAAATTTGGATTTTTTCTAAGTACAAAATCGAGAGTGGCTAAAAATCACCTCTTTTTCCTTCTCTCGATCAGACACTTAGAAAAAAAAATGAAAAAAAAAAAAAAAAAAATTGCATTTTTTCTAAGTACAAAATCGAGAGAGGCTAAAAATCACCTCTTTTTCCTTCTCTCGATCAGACACTTAGAAAAAAAAACGGAAAAAATAAAAAATTTGGATTTTTTCTAAGTACAAAATCGAGAGTGGCTAAAAATCACCTCTTTTTCCTTCTCTCGATCAGACACTTAGAAAAAAAAATGAAAAAAAAAAAAAAAAATTGGATTTTTTCTAAGTACAAAATCGAGAGAGGCTAAAAATCACCTCTTTTTCCTTCTCTCGATCAGACACTTAGAAAAAAAAACGGAAAAAATAAAAAATTTGGATTTTTTCTAAGTACAAAATCGAGAGTGGCTAAAAATCACCTCTTTTCCTTCTCTCGATCAGACACTTAGAAAAAAAACGGAAAAAAAAAATAAAAAAAATTTGGATTTTTTCTAAGTACAAAATCGAGAGAGGCTAAAAATCACCTCTTTTTCCTTTTCTCGATCAGACACTTAGAAAAAAAACGGAAAAAAAAAAAAAAAAATTTGGATTTTTTCTAAGTACAAAATCGAGAGAGGCTAAAAATCACCTCTTTTTCCTTCTCTCGATCAGACACTTAGAAAAAAAACGGAAAAAAAAAAAAAAAAAATTTGGATTTTTTCTAAGTACAAAATCGAGAGTGGCTAAAAATCACCTCTTTTTCCTTCTCTCGATCAGACACTTAGAAAAAAAACGGAAAAAAAAAAAAAAAAAATTTGGATTTTTTCTAAGTACAAAATCGAGAGAGGCTAAAAATCACCTCTTTTTCCTTCTCTCGATCAGACACTTAGAAAAAAAAATGAAAAAAAAAAAAAAAATTGGATTTTTTCTAAGTACAAAATCGAGAGAGGCTAAAAATCACCTCTTTTTCCTTCTCTCGATCAGACACTTAGAAAAAAAACGGAAAAAAAAAAAAAAAAAATTTGGATTTTTTCTAAGTACAAAATCGAGAGTGGCTAAAAATCACCTCTTTTTCCTTCTCTCGATCAGACACTTAGAAAAAAAACGGAAAAAAAAAAAAAAAAAATTTGGATTTTTTCTAAGTACAAAATCGAGAGAGGCTAAAAATCACCTCTTTTTCCTTTTCTCGATCAGACACTTAGAAAAAAAACGGAAAAAAAAAAAAAAAAAATTTGGATTTTTTCTAAGTACAAAATCGAGAGAGGCTAAAAATCACCTCTTTTTCCTTCTCTCGATCAGACACTTAGAAAAAAAACGGAAAAAAAAAAAAAAAAAATTTGGATTTTTTCTAAGTACAAAATCGAGAGTGGCTAAAAATCACCTCTTTTTCCTTCTCTCGATCAGACACTTAGAAAAAAAACGGAAAAAAAAAAAAAAAAAATTTGGATTTTTTCTAAGTACAAAATCGAGAGAGGCTAAAAATCACCTCTTTTTCCTTCTCTCGATCAGACACTTAGAAAAAAAAATGAAAAAAAAAAAAAAAATTGGATTTTTTCTAAGTACAAAATCGAGAGAGGCTAAAAATCACCTCTTTTTCCTTCTCTCGATCAGACACTTAGAAAAAAAACGGAAAAAAAAAAAAAAAAATTTGGATTTTTTCTAAGTACAAAATCGAGAGTGGCTAAAAATCACCTCTTTTTCCTTCTCTCGATCAGACACTTAGAAAAAAAACGGAAAAAAAAAAAAAAAAAATTTGGATTTTTTCTAAGTACAAAATCGAGAGAGGCTAAAAATCACCTCTTTTTCCTTTTCTCGATCAGACACTTAGAAAAAAAACGGAAAAAAAAAAAAAAAAATTTGGATTTTTTCTAAGTACAAAATCGAGAGAGGCTAAAAATCACCTCTTTTTCCTTCTCTCGATCAGACACTTAGAAAAAAAACGGAAAAAAAAAAATAAAAAATTTGGATTTTTTCTAAGTACAAAATCGAGAGTGGCTAAAAATCACCTCTTTTTCCTTCTCTCGATCAGACACTTAGAAAAAAAAATGAAAAAAAAAAAAAAAAAAATTTGGATTTTTTCTAAGTACAAAATCGAGAGAGGCTAAAAATCACCTCTTTTTCCTTTTCTCGATCAGACACTTAGAAAAAAAACGGAAAAAAAAAAAAAAAAAATTTGGATTTTTTCTAAGTACAAAATCGAGAGAGGCTAAAAATCACCTCTTTTTCCTTCTCTCGATCAGACACTTAGAAAAAAAACGGAAAAAAAAAAAAAAAAAAATTTGGATTTTTTCTAAGTACAAAATCGAGAGTGGCTAAAAATCACCTCTTTTTCCTTCTCTCGATCAGACACTTAGAAAAAAAACGGAAAAAAAAAAAAAAAATTTGGATTTTTTCTAAGTACAAAATCGAGAGAGGCTAAAAATCACCTCTTTTTCCTTCTCTCGATCAGACACTTAGAAAAAAAAATGAAAAAAAAAAAAAAAATTTGGATTTTTTCTAAGTACAAAATCGAGAGAGGCTAAAAATCACTTCTGTTTCCTTTTCTCGATCAGACACTTAGAAAAAAAATGGAAAAAAAAAAAAAAAAATTTGGATTTTTTCTAAGTACAAAATCGAGAGTGGCTAAAAATCACCTCTTTTTCCTTCTCTCGATCAGACACTTAGAAAAAAAAATGAAAAAAAAAAAAAAAAAATTGGATTTTTTCTAAGTACAAAATCGAGAGAGGCTAAAAATCACCTCTTTTTCCTTCTCTCGATCAGACACTTAGAAAAAAAACGGAAAAAAAAAAAAAAAAATTTGGATTTTTTCTAAGTACAAAATCGAGAGTGGCTAAAAATCACCTCTTTTTCCTTCTCTCGATCAGACACTTAGAAAAAAAACGGGAAAAAAAAAAAAAAATTTTGGATTTTTTCTAAGTACAAAATCGAGAGTGGCTAAAAATCACCTCTTTTTCCTTCTCTCGATCAGACACTTAGAAAAAAAAATGAAAAAAAAAAAAAAAAAAATTGCATTTTTTCTAAGTACAAAATCGAGAGAGGCTAAAAATCACCTCTTTTTCCTTCTCTCGATCAGACACTTAGAAAAAAAACGGAAAAAAAAAAAAAAAAAATTTGGATTTTTTCTAAGTACAAAATCGAGAGTGGCTAAAAATCACCTCTTTTTCCTTCTCTCGATCAGACACTTAGAAAAAAAAAAGAAAAAAAAAAAAAAAAATTGGATTTTTTCTAAGTACAAAATTGAGAGAGGCTAAAAATCACCTCTTTTTCCTTCTCTCGATCAGACACTTAGAAAAAAAACGGAAAAAAAAAAAAAAAAATTTGGATTTTTTCTAAGTACAAAATCGAGAGTGGTTAAAAATCACCTCTTTTTCCTTCTCTCGATCAGACACTTAGAAAAAAAAATGAAAAAAAAAAAAAAAAAATTGCATTTTTCTAAGTACAAAATCGAGAGAGGCTAAAAATCACCTCTTTTTCCTTCTCTCGATCAGACACTTACAAAAAAAACGGAAAAAAAAAAAAAAAAAAATTTGGATTTTTTCTAAGTACAAAATCGAGAGTGGCTAAAAATCACCTCTTTTTCCTTCTCTCGATCAGACACTTAGAAAAAAAAATGAAAAAAAAAAAAAAAAATTGGATTTTTTCTAAGTACAAAATCGAGAGAGGCTAAAGATCACCTCTTTTTCCTTCTCTCGATCAGACACTTAGAAAAAAAACGGAAAAAAAAAAAAAAAAATTTGGATTTTTTCTAAGTACAAAATCGAGAGTGGCTAAAAATCACCTCTTTTTCCTTCTCTCGATCAGACACTTAGAAAAAAAACGGAAAAAAAAAAAAAAAAAAATTTGGATTTTTTCTAAGTACAAAATCGAGAGAGGCTAAAAATCACCTCTTTTTCCTTTTCTCGATCAGACACTTAGAAAAAAAACGGAAAAAAAAAAAAAAAAAAATTTGGATTTTTTCTAAGTACAAAATCGAGAGAGGCTAAAAATCACCTCTTTTTCCTTCTCTCGATCAGACACTTAGAAAAAAAACGGGAAAAGAAAATAAAAAATTTGGATTTTTTCTAAGTACAAAATCGAGAGTGGCTAAAAATGACCTCTTTTTCCTTCTCTCGATCAGACACTTAGAAAAAAAACGGAAAAAAAGAAAAAAAAAATTGGATTTTTTCTAAGTACAAAATCGAGAGTGGCTAAAAATCACCTCTTTTTCCTTCTCTCGATCAGACACTTAGAAAAAAAAATGAAAAAAAAAAAAAAAAAATTGGATTTTTTCTAAGTACAAAATCGAGAGAGGCTAAAAATCACCTCTTTTTCCTTTCTCGATCAGACACTTAGAAAAAAAACGGAAAAAAAAAAAAAAAAAATTTGGATTTTTTCTAAGTACAAAATCGAGAGAGGCTAAAAATCACCTCTTTTTCCTTTTCTCGATCAGACACTTAGAAAAAAAACGGAAAAAAAAAAAAAAAATTTGGATTTTTTCTAAGTACAAAATCGAGAGAGGCTAAAAATCACCTCTTTTTCCTTCTCTCGATCAGACACTTAGAAAAAAAACGGAAAATAAAAAATAAAAAATTTGGATTTTTTCTAAGTACAAAATCGAGAGTGGCTAAAAATCACCTCTTTTTCCTTCTCTCGATCAGACACTTAGAAAAAAAACGGAAAAAAAAAAAAAAAAAATTGGATTTTGTCTAAGTACAAAATCGAGAGTGGCTAAAAATCACCTCTTTTTCCTTCTCTCGATCAGACACTTAGAAAAAAAAAAGAAAAAAAAAAAAAAAAATTGCATTTTTTCTAAGTACAAAATCGAGAGAGGCTAAAAATCACCTCTTTTTCCTTCTCTCGATCAGACACTTAGAAAAAAAATGGAAAAAAAAAAAAAAAAAATTTGGATTTTTTCTAAGTACAAAATCGAGAGTGGCTAAAAATCACCTCTTTTTCCTTCTCTCGATCAGACACTTAGAAAAAAAACGGAAAAAAAAAAAAAAAAAATTTGGATTTTTTCTAAGTACAAAATCGAGAGAGGCTAAAAATCACCTCTTTTTCCTTTTCTCGATCAGACACTTAGAAAAAAAAAAGAAAAAAAAAAAAAAAAATTGGATTTTTTCTAAGTACAAAATCGAGAGAGGCTAAAAATCACCTCTTTTTCCTTCTCTCGATCAGACACTTAGAAAAAAAACTGAAAAAAAAAAAAAAAAAATTTGGATTTTTTCTAAGTACAAAATCGAGAGAGGCTAAAAATCACCTCTTTTTCCTTTTCTCGATCAGACACTTAGAAAAAAAATGGAAAAAAAAAAAAAAAAAATTTGGATTTTTTCTAAGTACAAAATCGAGAGTGGCTAAAAATCACCTCTTTTTCCTTCTCTCGATCAGACACTTAGAAAAAAAAAAGAAAAAAAAAAAAAAAAAATTGGATTTTTTCTAAGTACAAAATCGAGAGAGGCTAAAAATCACCTCTTTTTCCTTCTCTCGATCAGACACTTAGAAAAAAAACGGAAAAAAAAAAAAAAAAATTTGGATTTTTTCTAAGTACAAAATCGAGAGTGGCTAAAAATCACCTCTTTTTCCTTCTCTCGATCAGACACTTAGAAAAAAAACGGAAAAAAAAAAAAAAAAAATTTGGATTTTTTCTAAGTACAAAATCGAGAGTGGCTAAAAATCACCTCTTTTTCCTTCTCTCGATCAGACACTTAGAAAAAAAAATGAAAAAAAAAAAAAAAAAATTGCATTTTTTCTAAGTACAAAATCGAGAGAGGCTAAAAATCACCTCTTTTTCCTTCTCTCGATCAGACACTTAGAAAAAAAACGGAAAAAATAAAAAATTTGGATTTTTTCTAAGTACAAAATCGAGAGTGGCTAAAAATCACCTCTTTTTCCTTCTCTCGATCAGACACTTAGAAAAAAAAATGAAAAAAAAAAAAAAAAATTGGATTTTTTCTAAGTACAAAATCGAGAGAGGCTAAAAATCACCTCTTTTTCCTTCTCTCGATCAGACACTTAGAAAAAAAACGGAAAAAATAAAAAATTTGGATTTTTTCTAAGTACAAAATCGAGAGTGGCTAAAAATCACCTCTTTTTCCTTCTCTCGATCAGACACTTAGAAAAAAAACGGAAAAAAAAAAAAAAAAAAATTTGGATTTTTTCTAAGTACAAAATCGAGAGAGGCTAAAAATCACCTCTTTTTCCTTTCTCGATCAGACACTTAGAAAAAAAACGGAAAAAAAAAAAAAAAAAATTTGGATTTTTTCTAAGTACAAAATCGAGAGAGGCTAAAAATCACCTCTTTTTCCTTCTCTCGATCAGACACTTAGAAAAAAAACGGAAAAAAAAAAAAAAAAAATTTGGATTTTTTCTAAGTACAAAATCGAGAGTGGCTAAAAATCACCTCTTTTTCCTTCTCTCGATCAGACACTTAGAAAAAAAACGGAAAAAAAAAAAAAAAAATTTGGATTTTTTCTAAGTACAAAATCGAGAGAGGCTAAAAATCACCTCTTTTTCCTTCTCTCGATCAGACACTTAGAAAAAAAAATGAAAAAAAAAAAAAAAATTGGATTTTTTCTAAGTACAAAATCGAGAGAGGCTAAAAATCACCTCTTTTTCCTTCTCTCGATCAGACACTTAGAAAAAAAACGGAAAAAAAAAAAAAAAAAATTTGGATTTTTTCTAAGTACAAAATCGAGAGTGGCTAAAAATCACCTCTTTTTCCTTCTCTCGATCAGACACTTAGAAAAAAAAACGGAAAAAAAAAAAAAAAAAAATTTGGATTTTTTCTAAGTACAAAATCGAGAGAGGCTAAAAATCACCTCTTTTTCCTTTTCTCGATCAGACACTTAGAAAAAAAACGGAAAAAAAAAAAAAAAAAATTTGGATTTTTTCTAAGTACAAAATCGAGAGAGGCTAAAAATCACCTCTTTTTCCTTCTCTCGATCAGACACTTAGAAAAAAAACGGAAAAAAAAAAAAAAAAATTTGGATTTTTTCTAAGTACAAAATCGAGAGAGGCTAAAAATCACCTCTTTTTCCTTCTCTCGATCAGACACTTAGAAAAAAAACGGAAAAAAAAAAAAAAAAAATTTGGATTTTTTCTAAGTACAAAATCGAGAGTGGCTAAAAATCACCTCTTTTTCCTTCTCTCGATCAGACACTTAGAAAAAAAACGGAAAAAAAAAAAAAAAAAATTTGGATTTTTTCTAAGTACAAAATCGAGAGAGGCTAAAAATCACCTCTTTTTCCTTCTCTCGATCAGACACTTAGAAAAAAAAATGAAAAAAAAAAAAAAAAATTGGATTTTTTCTAAGTACAAAATCGAGAGAGGCTAAAAATCACCTCTTTTTCCTTCTCTCGATCAGACACTTAGAAAAAAAACGGAAAAAAAAAAAAAAAAAAATTTGGATTTTTTCTAAGTACAAAATCGAGAGTGGCTAAAAATCACCTCTTTTTCCTTCTCTCGATCAGACACTTAGAAAAAAAACGGAAAAAAAAAAAAAAAAAATTGGATTTTTTCTAAGTACAAAATCGAGAGTGGCTAAAAATCACCTCTTTTTCCTTCTCTCGATCAGACACTTAGAAAAAAAAATGAAAAAAAAAAAAAAAAATTGGATTTTTTCTAAGTACAAAATCGAGAGAGGCTAAAAATCACCTCTTTTTCCTTTTCTCGATCAGACACTTAGAAAAAAAACGGAAAAAAAAAAAAAAAAAATTTGGATTTTTTCTAAGTACAAAATCGAGAGAGGCTAAAAATCACCTCTTTTTCCTTCTCTCGATCAGACACTTAGAAAAAAAACGGAAAAAAAAAAATAAAAAATTTGGATTTTTTCTAAGTACAAAATCGAGAGTGGCTAAAAATCACCTCTTTTTCCTTCTCTCGATCAGACACTTAGAAAAAAAACGGAAAAAAAAAAAAAAAAATTGGAAAATTGGATTTTTTCTAAGTACAAAATCGAGAGAGGCTAAAAATCACTTCTGTTTCCTTTTCTCGATCAGACACTTAGAAAAAAAATGGAAAAAAAAAAAAAAAAAATTTGGATTTTTTCTAAGTACAAAATCGAGAGAGGCTAAAAATCACCTCTTTTTCCTTCTCTCGATCAGACACTTAGAAAAAAAACGGAAAAAAAAAAAAAAAAATTTGGATTTTTTCTAAGTACAAAATCGAGAGTGGCTAAAAATCACCTCTTTTTCCTTCTCTCGATCAGACACTTAGAAAAAAAACGGGAAAAAAAAAAAAAAAATTTGGATTTTTTCTAAGTACAAAATCGAGAGTGGCTAAAAATCACCTCTTTTTCCTTCTCTCGATCAGACACTTAGAAAAAAAAATGAAAAAAAAAAAAAAAAAAATTGCATTTTTTCTAAGTACAAAATCGAGAGAGGCTAAAAATCACCTCTTTTTCCTTCTCTCGATCAGACACTTAGAAAAAAAACGGAAAAAAAAAAAAAAAAAATTTGGATTTTTTCTAAGTACAAAATCGAGAGTGGCTAAAAATCACCTCTTTTTCCTTCTCTCGATCAGACACTTAGAAAAAAAAAAGAAAAAAAAAAAAAAAAATTGGATTTTTTCTAAGTACAAAATTGAGAGAGGCTAAAAATCACCTCTTTTTCCTTCTCTCGATCAGACACTTAGAAAAAAAACGGAAAAAAAAAAAAAAAAATTTGGATTTTTTCTAAGTACAAAATCGAGAGTGGTTAAAAATCACCTCTTTTTCCTTCTCTCGATCAGACACTTAGAAAAAAAAATGAAAAAAAAAAAAAAAAAAATTGCATTTTTTCTAAGTACAAAATCGAGAGAGGCTAAAAATCACCTCTTTTTCCTTCTCTCGATCAGACACTTACAAAAAAAACGGAAAAAAAAAAAAAAAAAATTTGGATTTTTTCTAAGTACAAAATCGAGAGTGGCTAAAAATCACCTCTTTTTCCTTCTCTCGATCAGACACTTAGAAAAAAAAATGAAAAAAAAAAAAAAAAATTGGATTTTTTCTAAGTACAAAATCGAGAGAGGCTAAAGATCACCTCTTTTTCCTTCTCTCGATCAGACACTTAGAAAAAAAACGGAAAAAAAAAAAAAAAAATTTGGATTTTTTCTAAGTACAAAATCGAGAGTGGTTAAAAATCACCTCTTTTTCCTTCTCTCGATCAGACACTTAGAAAAAAAACGGAAAAAAAAAAAAAAAAAATTTGGATTTTTTCTAAGTACAAAATCGAGAGTGGCTAAAAATCACCTCTTTTTCCTTCTCTCGATCAGACACTTAGAAAAAAAACGGAAAAAAAAAAAAAAAAAATTTGGATTTTTTCTAAGTACAAAATCGAGAGAGGCTAAAAATCACCTCTTTTTCCTTCTCTCGATCAGACACTTAGAAAAAAAACGGAAAAAAAAAAAAAAAAAATTTGGATTTTTTCTAAGTACAAAATCGAGAGTGGCTAAAAATCACCTCTTTTTCCTTCTCTCGATCAGACACTTAGAAAAAAAACGGAAAAAAAAAAAAAAAAAATTTGGATTTTTTCTAAGTACAAAATCGAGAGAGGCTAAAAATCACCTCTTTTTCCTTCTCTCGATCAGACACTTAGAAAAAAAAATGAAAAAAAAAAAAAAAATTGTATTTTTTCTAAGTACAAAATCGAGAGAGGCTAAAAATCACCTCTTTTTCCTTCTCTCGATCAGACACTTAGAAAAAAAACGGAAAAAAAAAAAAAAAAAATTTGGATTTTTTCTAAGTACAAAATCGAGAGTGGCTAAAAATCACCTCTTTTTCCTTCTCTCGATCAGACACTTAGAAAAAAAACGGAAAAAAAAAAAAAAAAAAATTTGGATTTTTTCTAAGTACAAAATCGAGAGAGGCTAAAAATCACCTCTTTTTCCTTTTCTCGATCAGACACTTAGAAAAAAAACGGAAAAAAAAAAAAAAAAAATTTGGATTTTTTCTAAGTACAAAATCGAGAGAGGCTAAAAATCACCTCTTTTTCCTTCTCTCGATCAGACACTTAGAAAAAAAACGGAAAAAAAAAAAAAAAAATTTGGATTTTTTCTAAGTACAAAATCGAGAGAGGCTAAAAATCACCTCTTTTTCCTTTTCTCGATCAGACACTTAGAAAAAAAACGGAAAAAAAAAAAAAAAAAATTTGGATTTTTTCTAAGTACAAAATCGAGAGTGGCTAAAAATCACCTCTTTTTCCTTCTCTCGATCAGACACTTAGAAAAAAAACGGAAAAAAAAAAAAAAAAAATTTGGATTTTTTCTAAGTACAAAATCGAGAGAGGCTAAAAATCACCTCTTTTTCCTTCTCTCGATCAGACACTTAGAAAAAAAAATGAAAAAAAAAAAAAAAAATTGGATTTTTTCTAAGTACAAAATCGAGAGAGGCTAAAAATCACCTCTTTTTCCTTCTCTCGATCAGACACTTAGAAAAAAAACGGAAAAAAAAAAAAAAAAAATTTGGATTTTTTCTAAGTACAAAATCGAGAGTGGCTAAAAATCACCTCTTTTTCCTTCTCTCGATCAGACACTTAGAAAAAAAACGGAAAAAAAAAAAAAAAAAATTGGATTTTTTCTAAGTACAAAATCGAGAGTGGCTAAAAATCACCTCTTTTTCCTTCTCTCGATCAGACACTTAGAAAAAAAAATGAAAAAAAAAAAAAAAAAATTGGATTTTTTCTAAGTACAAAATCGAGAGAGGCTAAAAATCACCTCTTTTTCCTTCTCTCGATCAGACACTTAGAAAAAAAACGGGAAAAAAAAAAAAAAAAATTTGGATTTTTTCTAAGTACAAAATCGAGAGAGGCTAAAAATCACCTCTTTTTCCTTTTCTCGATCAGACACTTAGAAAAAAAACGGAAAAAAAAAAAAAAAAAATTTGGATTTTTTCTAAGTACAAAATCGAGAGAGGCTAAAAATCACCTCTTTTTCCTTCTCTCGATCAGACACTTAGAAAAAAAACGGAAAAAAAAAAATAAAAAATTTGGATTTTTTCTAAGTACAAAATCGAGAGTGGCTAAAAATCACCTCTTTTTCCTTCTCTCGATCAGACACTTAGAAAAAAAACGGAAAAAAAAAAAAAAAAAATTGGATTTTTTCTAAGTACAAAATCGAGAGAGGCTAAAAATCACTTCTGTTTCCTTTTCTCGATCAGACACTTAGAAAAAAAATGGAAAAAAAAAAAAAAAAAATTTGGATTTTTTCTAAGTACAAAATCGAGAGAGGCTAAAAATCACCTCTTTTTCCTTCTCTCGATCAGACACTTAGAAAAAAAACGGAAAAAAAAAAAAAAAAATTTGGATTTTTTCTAAGTACAAAATCGAGAGTGGCTAAAAATCACCTCTTTTTCCTTCTCTCGATCAGACACTTAGAAAAAAAACGGGAAAAAAAAAAAAAAAATTTGGATTTTTTCTAAGTACAAAATCGAGAGTGGCTAAAAATCACCTCTTTTTCCTTCTCTCGATCAGACACTTAGAAAAAAAAATGAAAAAAAAAAAAAAAAAAATTGCATTTTTTCTAAGTACAAAATCGAGAGAGGCTAAAAATCACCTCTTTTTCCTTCTCTCGATCAGACACTTAGAAAAAAAACGGAAAAAAAAAAAAAAAAAATTTGGATTTTTTCTAAGTACAAAATCGAGAGTGGCTAAAAATCACCTCTTTTTCCTTCTCTCGATCAGACACTTAGAAAAAAAAAAGAAAAAAAAAAAAAAAAATTGGATTTTTTCTAAGTACAAAATTGAGAGAGGCTAAAAATCACCTCTTTTTCCTTCTCTCGATCAGACACTTAGAAAAAAAACGGAAAAAAAAAAAAAAAAATTTGGATTTTTTCTAAGTACAAAATCGAGAGTGGTTAAAAATCACCTCTTTTTCCTTCTCTCGATCAGACACTTAGAAAAAAAAATGAAAAAAAAAAAAAAAAAAATTGCATTTTTTCTAAGTACAAAAT
>NW_026908338.1:0-17176 GCF_033978785.1 Entelurus aequoreus
AAACCCAAACCCCAAACCCCAAACCCCAAACCCAACCCCAAACCCCAAACCCCAAACCCCAAACCCCAAACCCCATAATTTACATATAATAAAATACTATAAAATTAAATTATTTAAAATTACATTCATCTAAAAGTAAATTAAAATTTTAAATTAGAATCTTCTATAATTAAGTGAAAAAAACATCATTTTATTAATCTTTAAAATCAAATTATAAATTAATATATTAATTTTTAATTGAATTTAAATCTTTTTATATTTTTATAAATTTTTTCAAATTAATATTATATAATTTAATCAAAAGTTAATTATTTTATATTATTTTTATTTATAATATAATATTTTATTATAAAAATTTTTAATAATATTATTTTTAATAGATATTATTAAATTTATCAAAATTATTAGATATATTATATTCTTTATTTTATTTAATTAAATATTATATTTATTTATCACTTTATTATTATTAAATATCTTGATTTATTTAATTTTAATTATTATCTTATTTTTAAAAAAGATATTAAAAAGTTAATATTAATTATTTTATATAAAATTATCAATTAATTAAAAATATTTATTTTTAATATAATTAAATAATTATAAATAAATTTTTTTTAATATTTTTATAATTTCTACTTAATTTAATCATAAATTATAATGATCTTATTATTTTAATAATTTACTTAAATTTATTTTATCAATAATATTTTTATAATAAGGATCAAAAATTTTAGACAACAATATAAGTCATTATATATAAAAATATTAATGAGCTTATTTTATTAAATATCGTCAAATTTAATATTCATAAAAAATCATAGATCAAAAAAAATTTTTTTTTCTTATTAAAATATTAGTCATATAATAAATTATATTATAACTCAAATAAAGAATTAAATAATCTTATATTATTAAATTATATCTATAAATCTATTTTTATAAATTTAAAAAAATTTTAATCAAATTTTAAATTTTTTTTTATATATTAATATTAATTTTATTTACAATATTATTTAAATTATTTTTTTAAGATAATGTTTTTAATTTCTACATAAAATGTTTTTTAAATTCTATATTTACACAATATACAGTCCAATATTTTTAACTTTACATATAATTAAAAATAAATATATAATAGTTATTTTATATTACTTTAATAAATTTATATAAATAAATAAACTATTTTGAGAAAACTTTTAATTTTTTATTTTTTTATTAATCTATTAAATTTTATTTTAATAAGACAGATTCTTAATTAATTTTAATCTCAAAAAGTAATAAAGAATATAAAAAATATTTTACCTTAATTACGAATCTTTTTAAAATAGTATAATATCAATATAAACATTCGTCTATGTCATTAGATTTAATTTTATTATTAAATGAAAAATATTATTTTATTTAATTATTTAATCTTAGATTATCTTTTTATTAATTCTTAAAATATTTTTTAATAAAATCAAATTTATTTTAAATTTTTTATTTTTTATTTGATTTTAGAATTTATTATTTTTTATTATTTTATTAATCAGTTTATAATCATTATATTATCATTGTTAAATTAAAATCTTCTTAATAAATATGTTATTTTAAAAATTTAAAAATACTTTATCATGTTACTAATAATTATTAATGCTATAATCAATAATCTCAATGAAATAATTTAAATTAAAAATATTATTAACCAAAATTTTATCCAATAAAAAAAAAATGACAAATTATATTTATTGATTTATTAGTATCTAAATAATTTAATCATAATTATTAAATATAAATTTATTAATAATTTTCTTTAATATAATTTTTAAATTTTTTAACTTATCAAAAATTATTATATTTCATATTAAATCTTTAATTATTAAAATTATAAAAATCGAGCATATTTTATAATTAATGAAAGAAATATAATCAATTTTTAGAAAAATAAAATTCTTTTTTAATTATTATAAATTATATTTTATTTGGTTTATAATTTATTAATTACTATTTCTAGAAAAATATTTATTTCTTATTTTAATAAATTATTTATTATTAAAAAAAAGTTTTTTCTTTATTTTGCTAAGATTCAATTATTTTAAAATTTAAATTAATTTATTTTTGTTTTTTATTTTTATTAGCCATATTAATGATTATTATTTTTATTTATTTAAATATTTTTAATTAATTTCATTTAAAATAATCTTTTAAATTTAATATTAAATTTTATTATTAATAATCTAAACATATAATATTTTTATCTAATTTTATATTATTTTTAAATATTGTTATTAGGATTTTTTTTTTATAAAATTTCTTAAAAACATATTTGAATCATTTAAAAGTAGTACTTTAAAAAATTATTACTTAAATAAAAATATATAACTAATTTATTATTTATTATTATATAATAACTATTTAAAATTAATATTATTATTTTATTACATCTTTATTTATTTTTTTTTATAAAATTAATAATTATCATATATAATATTATTTAAGAAATTAAAAATATAATTATATATTTTATTAGATTATTTATAATGCTATTTATAAACTAAACTAAAAATAAAATATTATTATTTTTTTTAATTTTTTTAATTGAATTTATTTTCAAATAAATCCTTATTTTGACTTTATTTTTTAATTAATAATTTAAGTATATTATTAGATAAATTTTTTTATTAATCTTTAATTTTTATTTTTTTTAATTTCAAATCTTTTATATGATTTTTATAAAATTATAAAAGAATTAATACTTAATTTAAAATTATTATATTATTTAATATTTATATTAATAATAAAGTAAACATTTTAAATTATAATTTTTTAAAATAATCATTTATTAATATATTTTTAAAATCTAAAATATAATTAAAATTTTTATAAAATCATTTTAAAATTTTTTTTAAATTAAAAATTTAAGAATTTTAATATTCTATTTTTATTTTATTTAATCAATATATTTGATTTTATCTTTTATCATTCTTATATTTTAGATTCTTTTTTTCGATTTATTAAATTATTTAATTTTTATTAAATTATATAAAATTAAATTTTTTATTTGAATTATTATTTTCTTAAAATCTTTTTTTTTAATAATCTATATATAGATATTAAAGATTATAAATATAAAATTTATTAATTTTTTTCTATTATTTAAATTAATAATTTAATTTATATTCTTTTACTATATTTTTAATGATATTTAATTTCTTAATATTATATTAATATTTTTATTATAATTAGTATAAGAATTTATTAGATATATAATATATAAATTAAGAAAATTATTTTCATTAAGAAAAATATTTAAAAGCAAAATAATTATAATCTTTTTTTTTTTAATTTTATCTATTTTATAATTATTTATTTTATTTTTAAATTTAAAAAATTTTAATAATAATAGATAAAGTATCTTAATTAATTCTTAAAAACTTTATATTATTATTTTTTCTATTTTTTTAGAATTATTATTTATTTATTTAATTTATTTTAATATTTAAAACTATATTAAAGATTATAATTTTTTTTTTTATATTTAATCATTTAAATTAATTTTATTCTTTGATTTATCATAAAATATATTTTTAATTATTTTTAATAAAATTTCTATTAATTTATTATTTAATATAATATTAAATTAATAATTTTATTTTTAATAATTTAATTGAATTTTTTTTTATGAATCTTTATAAATTTAAATTTATGGATCTATATTTTTCTTATTTAAATAGTATTAATTATTAGTAATATCTTATTTAATATTAAATTAATTATCTTTGATCTTATTATATTTTTTTTTTGAATTTATTTTTCGTTTATTATTTCTAAATAATCTTTTATAGTCATATTAATTACCTTGCTGTTGAATGTATTATATAAATTAATATCATTCTTCCATTTAAGATAATTATTAAATAAATAGTGATTTTTTATTTTATTTAAAATATTTCTTATCTATATTTTTTTTAATTAGTAAATTTTTAAAATTATTATTAATTTAATTACTCTAATATTTTTATCTTGTACGATATAATTAATTATCAAAATTAACATTTATATTTTAATGAAAATTAGTAATAATATTAAAATTAATTAAATCATATTAATTTAATTTCTAATATTAAAAACTTTTTTATTTTTCAATTTTTTTTTTTTAATATCATTAGTTAAATTTTTTTATTTAGATTATTTTTTAATATAAAATTTAGTTTTTTTTCTTTATTATTTTTAAATATTACTTTTTTAGAATAATTTTTCATAAATATTTTATTATTTTTAGTCTATTGATAATCATTTTATATTTATTATAAATGTATTAATTTTTTTAAAGATTTATCTTCTTTTTTAAATTTTTTAACTTATTAATTTTTTTAAGGAAAATGGATTATTTCTTATCTTTTAATTATTAATTATATTTATAAATTATAAATTTTTAATATTCAAAATTATTTTTAATTTTAATATTTGATTTATTATTATTTTAAAATTAATTTAAAATCTACTTAATTATTTTTTTTTATTAAATATAATCTAAAGATTTTATGTCTTTTAATATATTTTTTATTAAATTTAAAATTTAAATTTTGATTAATATTTATTTTTAAAATAAAAATTTATTAATTATTATTTAAATTAAATTTTTAATTCATCTATATATTATTTTATATAATTTTTAATTTTTATTTACTATTTTATAAATCCTTTTTCTATAAAAAATTAATTACTAATAAAGAATATTTTTTAAATATATTATTACAATATAATGCCTATAAATATAATGAAATTTTTTAATTTTAATTAATTTATTTAAATATATCTATATATCATTTCTATTTTTAATTAATTATTTAAATAATCTTAATTTCTTTATTTTTATATTATTTATTATTATTTATAATATACTATATTTTATCATGTATTTCATCATTTTATGTATAAAATTATAATTTTTTTATAATATTATTTTTATTTTTCATCTTATTAAAATTTTTTTTAATATAATTTTTTTGTTTATTTTATTATATATAATAATTAATGTTTTTATTATTTAAAAATATTAAACTATCTTATTATTTATTAAAATTATTATTTTATATTTTTTATTATAAAATTATTTTTTAGAATTAATTAAATTATTTTATTGAGATATATTTTTAAATTTTTTTTAGTATTTATTAATATCTAAATTATTTAATTAATTTTATATAATTATTTTTAAATATTTTTTATATGTCATTTTTAAATTTTATATTAATATTATTAAATATGAAATTAAATATCTATAATGTATTAATTAATTATTATATTTTTTATTATTACTAAATTATTTATTAATATAAGTAATATTATAATTTATAAAAAAATAATCTTCTAATAAAAAATTAATTACTTATTAATTTTTATGAAAAATATTTTATCAAAATAAAATTTAAAAATATTATAATTTATTTTTATTTTTATTTTTATTTTTAAATCATGAATTATCTTTAATATATATATTTTAATAGATTATAGAAAAATAATTTATAATTTAAAATTTATATTTTTATTATATTGCTATCATGTATCAAAAACTATTAGTTAATTAATCTAAATCACAAGAATATATAATAAAAAAATAAAATTTAAAAATTTAAATTTTATTACTAGTTGTAGTATATTTTTTAATTTAAATCATTTAATATTATTTTTAATAATTGTAATTATAATCTATATTATATTAATAATTATTTAAAATTTTAATTTTTTTTTATCATTTTAATGTAAACTAATTAATAATTAAATTAAACTATTAATTTTAAAATTTTATATTTTATTAACTATAAATTAAATTAATATATTATTTAATATTATTAAATATATTTTATAAAGATAAAATATTTTTCTAAAAATATTCTTATTAATCTTAATCAAATATTCATAACATAAATATTTAGAAAAATAATATATTATTATTTAATTTATATTTATTTAATAATTATTAAATAATTTCGACTAAGTTAAAATTTATTTATTATCTTTAAATAAATATTATCTATATTAATATATAAATAGTAAAAATTTGATAAATTTAATTTTTATTTAAATGATTATTTTTTATTTAAAATTAACTAAACAAATATTCTTAAAATCATTATAAATATTTTTAACTACTGTTATCATTTTATTTATCCTCTAACTATTAAATAATTTTATTAATTTAATAATCTTTAAAAATTTAATTTAAATTTGATTATTTTATAAATTTCTTTTATTATAAATAATAAAAAATATTCTCTTAAATTTAATAACTTAATAAAATATCCATAAATTATAAAAATTATAAGAATTATATTTATTTTAATTATTAGATAGAAATCTTTAATAATGGTCAAAATTTATTAGAACATACTATAATAAGATGAAGATTAAAAAATTGATAAAATAATGTCTTTATAGAATAATATTTTTTAACCTCAAAAGCCTATATTTATGAATGATATAATAGTATTCAAAGGTAGATTATTAAATAATAAAATGCATGGATTTTGTTATTAAATAGATAAATTCGGAAATTCATTATGAGGATTTTTTTTAAATGGCTAAAAAAATGGATTAATCATTTAATAAATAAATAATCTCATTTTAAAAGGAAATTATATAAATAATATTTTAGTAAAAAAATTAAAAGTTATTAATAAAAATTAATAAATATCTTGGGCTAAAATAATAAACAATGATATATATTATTAGAATTTATTTTTCTATAATGATGTATAATTTAAAAATTACAGCAAAATTAAATATTAATAAAATGATATAGTTATAGGATAATGTTATCTAAGGATTAAAGATAAAAGAATATATATATATTTTAATGAGAAGGGAATAGATAAAACTTAAAATGGGATAATAAAAAATTTATAAAATAATATATTATATAAAGGATTATTATGTTTAAGTAAAATTGATTTAAAAGGATTCTTGTATGATGAAGATTAAAAGATATCAATAAATTTAAATCTTAAAGAAAAATAAATATCACTTAAATAACTTTAATAAAATATAAATTTTTATAATGTCAAATTAATATATTGATCAATTAATAAAGGAATAATAAATATTAAATAAATATATTATATTTGAAGAAAATAAAAATATTAAATATATATATAATATAGAAATAAATGAATTTGAAATTAGGTATCTTAATTAGCTAAATAATAAAATCTTACTTTGATTGAGACTCAACATTAAATAGAGGAATTATATTAAATAATTAACACTTTGAGATTTACAGATTCTACCCTCCTTTAATATATGGGAGAGTTTCCAGTCAAGATTTAAAATAAGGATTATGTATAATAAAAGGAAAAGATAAAAAAACAAATGTAAATTTATATTTTTTAGGTATTTATTAATTACCTATTGTCTCAGCTTGAGCTATTCCTTATATGATTCAAATCTATAATAAAAATATAGGTAATATAGATTCTTTATATAATTAAATTTTGAAATTTGAACACTTTAATTATAATGAATAAAGAATAATAAATATAATAATTAAAAAATAAATTATTAGATAAATATAAATAAAATATAAATGTAGAGTAAAGGTTAAAAGATTTAATAACAAAAAGTGAAACTTAGGAATGAGAGGCATCCGAGCTAATAAAAAAAGTCAAGTCATTTAATAAAGGTAATATAAAAGAATATTATTTTGGTTAATTGATTTTTATAAAATCTAAAAGTTAGTAAGTAAAGAAAGTATCTTAGGAGTCCTAAACTTATATTGGAGATAATGAAGTTAAGTAAATATATATAACATAATAAATTAAAGAGAATGTTTAGAAAATGAAAATTATTTAAAGAGATAATAATTCTATTCTTATTTAAGATTAATAAAACTTTTTAAAAATATTCAAGTAAAATATTGATTAAATTATTTTTAATACAAAATAAGAAAAAAAAAAGAAAGATAATATCATAGATTACTAAAAAGAAAATATTTAAAATGAAATAATATTAAAAGTATATGATATAATATTAAAAAATGAATAAAAATAATAAAACAAAAATAAATAAAATATATAATAAGATTTAAAATAAAATACTGAGATAACATTCGAATTAAAATATAAATAAAAATAGAATATATCATCTATACAAATATCTCAACTTAATTAAGAATTATTTCTAACAACATAACTAATATTTAATAACCTATACTACTAAGAAAAATTTTCAAAATTACATATCTGGAATATAAAAAGAAATTCCAAACCTTATGTTACTTTGTAGTCACCAGAAGAAATATCCTGTGCCAATTTTTCTAACAATAATTAAAATATTATTATAGCTGGAGACTATTTCGGAAATATTTATTTATATGATTTAAGAACAGGTAAAAAACCAACTTAATAAATAGTTTTTTTTAATGAAATGTATTTTGGATAAATTAAAGATATATAATTTCATAATAATTCTAATTATTAAAATTTTTTTGTGATAAGCGAATCTGGATCATATTCAGAATGGTCATTATCCTAAATAGAGAAACCTATTTAATTGTAATACTTATTATCAAAGAATTAAAAAGATATAAATTCCAAAACTCTCAATATAAATTATGAGCCAATTAATATTAGATTGCATCCAATTGAAAAAAATAAGTCTTATATAAGTTTCAATGATGGAAAAATATTTATAAATGATTAAATTAGCTTATAAAATAATAATACTTAAGATAACAGAAATTGATATTTATAGGGACATCAAGGATTGATTAGTTCAATAGATATAAATCAAGACTCAAATTATGATTTTTAATTTTAATAAATTTTGCTAAGCGGCTCTTTTGACGAAACATTAAGATTATGGGATTTAAAATAAAAGAAACAAATCCTGTAAATATGATACCATAAAAATCCTATTTTATCAGTTTCTTGGTCCGGAAAAAATAACTATATCTTTTCTAGCACTGATTTAGAAGGAAATTTCTATATATGGAATTTATTAAAATCCTATACAAATCCTATTTTTTCCGAAAAATATAAAAACTAATATATTATATCTAAATGGAGTAAGAATCAAAATTATCTTCTAAAGACTGTTGATTAGAATAAAATTAAGCTATAAATATTTTAAGAAGATTTTTTTAGTATATAAGATAATAAATAAATCTAAAACTTTATTGGACATTTATAAAGTAATGATATTTAATAAATTATTATAAATATGATTGATGAAATATTTCTTTTAATTTATTTGTGCTTATCTAACGAAATTTAACATTATCTTTTTAATCAAACTCTTAAAATTGCTAAGGCTTATTTTGCATATATAGCTCATAATCAACTTTTACATAATCACAGAATTCTCTATCCTTTAGTCTTATTACATAACTCCAGTCTTTTACTTTATTTTATAACATAAAATCTCCCCTGTATTATAAGAAGCTTTCAAAAGGAAATAAAAATAACACAGGAATAAAACTCTAATCCTTAAAATTAATGATATTAAATTTCTTATTTAAATATTCATATTTATCTTAATAAGAATTTAAGCTTTTAGTTATTAGTTAAGGATATTTTTTGAGGAAATATTTAATCTAAAAATCTTCAAATTTAAGATCTTTAAAGATTTGTATTTTTCTATCCAGCATTCCTGACCCTTGTGTTAAAGATATAATAAATGGATTAGAAAGTAGAATTTCTTATATCTCTTATTTATCGTAGTTTAGTTTAAATTTTTAGTCTAGCATGAGTTCTAAATCTCAATGATTTTTCATTAGAAATAATCCAAAGCTATTTATTAATTATTGGATATTATTTTTTGAAAATCCAAAATTTAACATTGCATATAAATTGCCTCTTAGATGCTCTCATTCGGTTATGAATAAAAAATAATTCTAATTTAAAAGTTATTTTAATTAAATTTAATTGAAATTAAAAAATGATTTAACATCATCTTATATACCATTGATTTCAAAGTCCTTTTTAAAAAGTATATTAGGGATTTCTTTTATAATTTTTTAAGCTTCTTACTTGTTAATATCTAATGACTGTTATAGTAATGTATATATATTCTATATTTATTCAAAATTCAAATTTTAGTATATTTAAGAGTTCTATAATAGGTGATTTATATCGGCTTACTAAAAATCATATTCCTCTTTAAATTTTTAAATTATATACAATAGCTATTAAAAATCATCATTCTAAATATTTTAGAAGAAATCTTTATTGATCTTAAATATTCTCTATTACTAATCTTAATTAATATTTTCTTAATTAAACAATATCTCGAACTTACTCGTATTCATATTTTCTTAAGCACCCAAAACCCCAAACCCCAAACCCCAAACCCCAAACCCCAAACCCCAAACCCCAAACCCCAAACCCCAAACCCCAAACCCCATATTTATATAAAGTTATAATTTATATATTATTATTTTTTATCCTTATCCTCTTATAATAAATTCGTATTATTTAAGTAATCTCAAAATACTCCCGTATCATCTCGACCGCTTTCCATACCCTTAGCTTCATAATAAGACTTCAATCCTTCCTTAAATATGACTTCTAAATCATCAGGAGTTATCCTTCCATTTTTCTGTCTAACATCCTCTGTTCTTTACTTTATATAAGCAGCATACTCTTAATCTAGAGTCTTCTTTCCCTCTTCTTATAATTAGATATTTTCTTCGATCTCTTTTTGATTTTCATTTTACCATCTGAAATAATCCAGCATCACAGGGTGCTGGTTATAAGAAAACAGTTCCCAATCTCAATCGTATTAATCGGCAAATCTTTTAAGATGATTTCCTTGAAGGCTAACTTGACTCTCACATTCGTTCATAGTATTAAAATGGCTCTTAAGATATAAAGTAAAACATCATTCGGCATATCTGTCACCCATGAAATATTTTTTGGCGTTTCGAGAAATATTTCTGTAGCTTTGAATCATTCTTATAGTAGAGAGATAATCTAGAGGTACGTTAAGGATGGAAGTTGTCTCAGGGACAAGAGGAACGTAGTCATGAAGAATCTTATATCTGTGATTATTTTTAAAGCCATCTACGGTATGAAAAAGAGATTTATTTCAAATTCTATATCCCATTAATTATAAATAATTAGTTATATAGTTTAATGCTTCCATCTTCATTAAATTATTCTTTTCCTGTCTTAGTATATCTCCTAATAAAGTCCTAAAGAATCAACTCTGTGTCTTTGAAGTCAGATTCTTTATGCTCATTGGCCTGTCTATGGACCCTATTTAGAGTCTCTTTTAAATCTTCTTGAAAGAAGACATACTCTTTAAAGAATTAAGAATTAAAGAGGTATTTATTTTCCTAAAATAATTTTTTGGCCCTTCTATCTACATAATCATCGAACAATCAAACTTGCTAAGAATTGCAATTGTAATCGTAATAGGTTTTGGTAATCATCATAATAGCCGAAGCGGGGTAGATATATTTTAGTATTCTTAATCAACGATTCCCTTATATAACATTCCAATTATAAATGAAGAACATATTTAAAGCACCAAAGCATAATATCTACTTAATAAAGGCTTAGTAGTCCATGTAGGGATAGATCATTTTATCTTCCCATTCTGGATCTGACAAGGAGAGCTAAGTGATCTGTTTAGGCAGCTAAGGAGAAAGTCTTTTTGAAATATTTATTAATGATAATATTTTATCTATGCTGCTTAATCTCTGAAGTCGTGTCTCCTTAAAAACAGGCATATTTTAATCTGGTATACCCAAAAGCTCTATAGTCTAGTAATAGTCATTCATTTTATATTATAATTTAAATAATACTTTATGAAGGAGTTTAGTAATTTTAAATAATGAAAATAGTTAAAAAATTAAGCTTTTAAGTTTTTAGAAAGTTATAAAATAAATAAGGGAGAGCGGATATATTAAGGAAAAGATAAGATGGATGAGAAAAAAAAAATGATGTTTTCTTAGGTATTAAATAGGAGTGATTTAATAGATACTCAATTTAACTAATTTAATTGATGTTGAAAAGCTATTATAGCCAAGGATGAAATTACTAAAATTTAATAAAATTCAATAAAGACTCAGAAGAAAACTAGCCTATAAAGTATAAAAAAAAATCCACTTAAGAATGATTTAAAAAAGACTTTTTAAGATTTAAAGAATTCAAATTTAAAATAATAAAGTCAGATTTATTAGAGCTAGGAAATATCAATTGATCAAAATATCAAAGAATGAAGCATCTAAAGAAAATTATAATAAATCAGAGAAGAAAATAATATACTACGCAAATAAATATAAATGAAGAATTTGAAGCTAAGTAATAAGCTGACTAAAGAAGAGATAATATTAGAGATTAAATGAGTAAGGTAAAATATAGTAAGAGATAAAAGATTATTTTAACAGAAATAGTTTGATATTTTGAATTTATTGGAATAGAGAAACTGACTGTAGATGAATATTCATGTGATTACTTTCATCGAAGGTTATGAGTTTGAGGACAGTGATAAGCTACAGAGACTTTAGACTATATTAATTAGAAAATATAAATAATAATTTCATTTTAAATATTATTAATTATTACTCTAATAAACATCTTATAGTATATCTTGTAATTTTATTCAATTTTAATCATTGAATATTTATTATATTTTATCATGTAACTCTCAAACAAAGTCTTATAAATGAGTTTAATTATTCTATATGCTATTAAAGGTTATTTCTTCTTTATCAGATATTTATTCAATAAATTCTTCCTGATTATATTTTTTTATCTTTTGTCTCTCTATCCAGATGATATTTTTCTATTCATCAATTTTCTACTTCAAATCCTCATTCATTAGATCCTCTTTGCTTAATGTCAATAAATTTTCTTTTTTTATTTCATCCATATAAAAATTATTCAAAATTATATCTTAGTTATTACTCAATGAAAAAATAATATTCTTAATTTTATCTTTATATTATATTTAGTTCAGAGAATTCTATTTAATAAATTATTCCAATTCATCTGTAAGCTATTTAACCTTTTGAAATTATTATTTTTTCTTCATTTTCTAAAACTTTATTTAAGATGTTGTTTATTTCTATTTTAGAAGATACTAAGAAAAGATTCAAAATATTTAAATCTTGATTTTTTTCTGCATTTCGAATTCTTTCTAATTTCATTAATCATCTAGATAATTGATATACTCTTAATTTAGTATGTTGATTTATTAGTCACTCTATTTATCTTCTTTGTTGTTAGTTTAAAAGTGTACTTTTTAATTGAAAATTTTATTTTAATTTTCTCACTGAAATTCTTTCTTCTATAAAATATTTATATCTAATTAAATCCTATCCTTCTTGGATTGGCTTTGTCTATTAGATTGGCTCTCGTTTTCTTGGCAAAAATGACAAAATTAATTCTTTTAATAACAGCTGTTATGATATAATCTCTTACACTTGCAGAAGAAGACATTTCCAAAACAGACAAAATTCTTACAATAAAAACATATAGTGTTTATATTTCCTATATATTATCTACTTTTACCTTTCTTCATAAATCTTACCAAACAGTCACTTATATCAACTTTTTTATAATCCTACTTTATGAAATCATAATTATTCTTTAAATACTTTTATAGATTTATTTTATTTAATTTACTATAATCTTTAACGCTACAAATAATCTTACTCTTTAGAAATTAAAATTCATTTTTGAAAAGCTTCTGTTGCTGAATTTCCCCTTCCTGAATCTCTTCAATCATTTATATTTCATAGCGACCATTTTACACTCCAGTAACCATCCCATTCTTTTCTCTATTTTTCCCGAAATTTATAAAGTCATTTATTTACAGTCTCATTTTATAACATATTATTTTATAATGACAATAGATATTAATCTGTTCAGATTAGAAAAGGGCCATGATCCGCAGCTGATCAAAGATTAGCTAAGAAACAGGTTCAAAAAAAAAGAAGAGATACAGAGAGTTGATTATATAGTGGATTTGGATAAAAATTACCGAAAGCAAGAATTTATAATCAACTAAAAAAACAAGCAGATTAACCATATATAAAAGTAGATCGGAGAGTTAAAAAAGGATAAAAAGTCCTGTGATGATTTGATAAGTTAAAATTAGCAGCTGAAAATAGAAAAGATAAAATAAGAGAAAGATTTAGATAGCATATAAAATTTACTTTGATTAGAAGTCAGGAAAATAGGAAATTTCCTCAATAAGGAAGTTATTATTTCCAAAAATGAAAAAGATAATAAAATAATAAGACAATGGGGAGAGAGACCCAACATCAAGATAACACAGGTTCCTGGCTAGGCCTACCACCATCAGGTGCTATCTATGCTGGAGGGCTATGACCCCAAAAGGGGCTCGAAGATATCCGGCCACTGAGGCTATTTTCTAAAAGGAATAGGAGTCGTCCTGAATATGGCCTTGATCAACTACAGCTTATCTTTCCTAAGACAGAGAAACTATGAGCTTTAGCAAGGCCCTCTCTTCATAAAGAAAAACATCTTAGCTCCTCTTTGTCAATTATAAGACTATGATGATTAGTTATATAAGATTTCCGATGACAGCTAAGAGACAAAAGAAGATAAAGAAAAATACTTGATAGCTACCTCAGAGCAATCTATATTAGGCCAATACTAAAATGAGTGCTTTTAAAGCAATGACTTACCTATGAAGATAGCAGGCTATTCCACATGCTTTAGAAAAGAAGCGGGAGCCCATGGGAAAGATATCTGAGGAATTTTCAGAGTGCACCAATTTGAGAAGATAGAACAGATCGTTATCTGCTAGCCTTAGGAAAGTATGAATGAGTTTAACAAGCTCTGTGAAACCATAGAAGACTTCTATAAATCTCTAAAGCTGCCTTATTGATTAGTTTCCATAGTCTCGGGAGAATTGAACGATGCCGCTAGCATAAAGTACGATTTGGAGGCTTGGTTCCCCGGCTACGAGGACTATAGAGAATTGGTCTCATGTTCGAATTGCACTGATTATCAGGCAAGAGGCTTAAATGTAAAATTCTTCAAAAAAAATGACAAGAACAGGGAATATGTCCACATGCTGAATTGCACTCTTTGTGCTACCGAGAGGACACTCTGCTGCATTTTGGAGAATTACTAAACTGTCGAGGGGCTGCAAGTCCCCGAGGTCCTGGTGCCCTTTATAGGTCAAGAGTTCATTCCCTATAAGAATACAAATATAGAGAAAGTTAATTAATAAATATTTATAAATTTGATTAGGAATGTGAATGAAGTTCATTAATAATTGTGAGGCGTTTTTCTTATTCGAATTTACCATAATAAATAGGTGTAGCTTATTTATATTGGCTAATGTTGCCCTGTTAATATATATGGTGGCTTACTCTTTTCTAGTCTATGAGTACCAAAAGGAAAAAATCATCAAAACCATTAGCCCATTTTTCATGTTTCTGAATATGTTCTTGGTAATGAGTTTTAACTGATGGCTCATTATCACTTATTTAATGGGGGAAATCCTCGGCTACTCTTTGTATTTATTTTTCTAAATAAAAAAGAAAACACCAAAACAACCCTCAAAATGCAACTGTAATTAATTATAAAATTTATTATAATAAAATTCGTTTTTATAATGTCCTGATCAATTTTGTTGCCCTTCGACGAGTATCAAAAATCCTGAATAAATTTTGTCTAAACAATAGCAGAACTGGCTCAGAGATCCCAGAACATAGAGACTCTGCAGAAGGCAGGCGTGATGGCCCTGCTTCGTCCCCTTCTTCTAGACAACGTCCCCTCCATACAACAGACAGCTGCCTTGGCCCTGGGGAGGTTGGCTTCCTACTCAGACGATCTTGCAGAGGAAATAGTCTCTTATGACATCCTTCCCTAGCTGGTCTATTCACTTTCAGAGCAAAACAGATTTTATAAAAAGATTGCAGCCTTTGTTTTAAGGGCTGTGGCGAAGCATTCCCCGCGTTTGGCTCAGGCCGTAGTCGATTCGGGTGCCTTGGATTCTCTCATTTCCTGCTTAGAAGAGTTCGATCCGAGCGTGAAAGAGAATGCTGCTTGGGCTCTCTCCTATATAGCTAAGCACAATGAACAGCTGGCTAACTTCGTTATTGAATCAGGAGCTGTTCCCCTATTAGTACTCTGCATTCAAGAGCCTGAAATTAATCTCAAGAAGATAGCCACCTCGGCCCTTGCTGAGATTTGCAAGCATAATACCGAGATGGCCCAGAAGCTAGTCGACCAAAGGGCCATTCCCTTTTTGACTAATTTGATTATCCATAAAGACGCCGAGCTAAAGAGATAAATTTGCTACTGTCTTACTCAGATAGCCAAGCATAAGTAAGAGCTTGCTGAAGAGATAGTCAATAATAATATTTTTCCTAAGATTTTTTCCTTGCTGAAGGACTAGGATAATATGGTCAGGAAAAACTCTGCTAATCTCATAAGGGAAATAGCCAAGCATTCTTCTGACCTGTCCAATACCATCTGCAATTCAGGTGGTGCAGCCGCCCTAGTAGAGTACATTTCTGATTTTAAAGGGCTTTCTAAATTACCAGGGATAATGATTCTTGGTTATATAGCGGCCTTTGATGAGCATAATGCTATGGCAGTCATAAATTCTAAAGGCATAGAGCCTTTGAAGGAGACTCTGATCAAGGAAGATGATGACCATCTGAAAGCCGCCAGCTGTTGGACGCTGGGTCAGCTGGGAGGGCATTCTTATAATCACGCCAAGGCCATGGCCGAGACCAATGTCCTTTCTCATTTACTGAATATCTATAAGAATCAAAAGCACTCTGATGACACTAAAAAAAAGGCAAAAAGGGCTCTGAAAAACATCCTCATAATGTGCACTGTCCTCGATGCATTGGAACCACTGATAAACGAGTCCCCCGATGAGATATTAATCTATATACTTTAACAGTTTAAGAAGATATTGCCGACTGATGCCACTGCTAAGAAGAATTTCGTCCTGTCTAATGGGCTTAAGTCTATATAGGCTAAGCTGGATACTGATAATCATAAGCTGAAGGCAATCATTGATGATATTTCGGCAAACTATCCTCAAGAGATTGTTTAGTATTACTCTCCGGACTATGCAGAAACTTTAATTAAGAAATTAGAAGAGTTCAATACCGAATAAATAATATATAATTTATAAATTTAGTTATATTAATATTTGGGGTTTGGGGTTTGGGGTTTGGGGTTTGGGGTTTGGG
>NW_026908339.1:0-17118 GCF_033978785.1 Entelurus aequoreus
GTACTTAGAAAAAATCCAAATTTTTTTTTTTTTTTTTTCCGTTTTTTTTCTAAGTGTCTGATCGAGAGAAGGAAAAAGAGGTGATTTTTAGCCACTCTCGATTTTGTACTTAGAAAAAATCCAATTTTTTTTTTTTTTTTTTCCGTTTTTTTTCTAAGTGTCTGATCGAGAGAAGGAAAAAGAGGTGATTTTTAGCCTCTCTCGATTTTGTACTTAGAAAAAATCCAAATTTTTTTTTTTTTTTTTCCTTTTTTTTTCTAAGTGTCTGATCGAGAAAAGGAAAAAGAGGTGATTTTTAGCCTCTCTCGATTTTGTACTTAGAAAAAATCCAAATTTTTTTTTTTTTTTTTTCCGTTTTTTTCTAAGTGTCTGATCGAGAGAAGGAAAAAGAGGTGATTTTTAGCCACTCTCGATTTTGTACTTAGAAAAAAATCCAAATTTTTTTTTTTTTTTTCCGTTTTTTTTCTAAGTGTCTGATCGAGAGAAGGAAAAAGAGGTGATTTTAGCCTCTCTCGATTTTGTACTTAGAAAAAATCCAAATTTTTTTTTTTTTTTTTTCCGTTTTTTTTCTAAGTGTCTGATCGAGAGAAGGAAAAAGAGGTGATTTTTAGCCACTCTCGATTTTGTACTTAGAAAAAATCCAATTTTTTTTTTTTTTTTTCCGTTTTTTTTCTAAGTGTCTGATCGAGAGAAGGAAAAAGAGGTGATTTTTAGCCTCTCTCGATTTTGTACTTAGAAAAAATCCAATTTTTTTTTTTTTTTTTCTTTTTTTTTCTAAGTGTCTGATCGAGAGAAGGAAAAAGAGGTGATTTTTAGCCACTCTCGATTTTGTACTTAGAAAAAATCCAAATTTTTTTTTTTTTTTTTTCCGTTTTTTTTCTAAGTGTCTGATCGAGAGAAGGAAAAAGAGGTGATTTTTAGCCACTCTCGATTTTGTACTTAGAAAAAATCCAAATTTTTTTTTTTTTTTTTCCGTTTTTTTTCTAAGTGTCTGATCGAGAGAAAGGAAAAAGAGGTGATTTTTAGCCTCTCTCGATTTTGTACTTAGAAAAAATCCAAATTTTTTTTTTTTTTTTTTCCGTTCTTTTTCTAAGTGTCTGATCGAGAGAAGGAAAAAGAGGTGATTTTTAGCCACTCTCGATTTTGTACTTAGAAAAAATCCAATTTTTTTTATTTTTTTTTTCCGTTTTTTTTCTAAGTGTCTGATCGGAAGGAAAAAGAGGTGATTTTTAGCCTCTCTCGATTTTGTACTTAGAAAAAATCCAATATTTTTTTTTTTTTTTCATTTTTTTTTCTAAGTGTCTGATCGAGAAAAGGAAAAAGAGGTGATTTTTAGCCTCTCTCGATTTTGTACTTAGAAAAAATCCAAATTTTTTTTTATTTTTTTTTCCGGTTTTTTTCTAAGTGTCTGATCGAGAAAAGGAAAAAGAGGTGATTTTTAGCCTCTCTCGATTTTGTACTTAGAAAAAATCCAAATTTTTTTTTTTTTTTTTTCCGTTTTTTTTCTAAGTGTCTGATCGAGAGAAGGAAAAAGAGGTGATTTTTAGCCACTCTCGATTTTGTACTTAGAAAAAATCCAAATTTTTTTTTTTTTTTTTTCCGTTTTTTTTCTAAGTGTCTGATCGAGAGAAGGAAAAAGAGGTGATTTTTAGCCTCTCTCGATTTTGTACTTAGAAAAAATCCAATTTTTTTTTTTTTTTTTTCATTTTTTTTTCTAAGTGTCTGATCGAGAGAAGGAAAAAGAGGTGATTTTTAGCCACTCTCGATTTTGTACTTAGAAAAAATCCAAATTTTTTTATTTTTTTTTTCCGTTTTTTTTCTAAGTGTCTGATCGAGAAAAGGAAAAAGAGGTGATTTTTAGCCACTCTCGATTTTGTACTTAGAAAAAATCCAAATTTTTTTTTTTTTTTTTTCCGTTTTTTTTCTAAGTGTCTGATCGAGAGAAGGAAAAAGAGGTGATTTTTAGCCACTCTCGATTTTGTACTTAGAAAAAATCCAAATTTTTTATTTTTTTTTTTCCGTTTTTTTTCTAAGTGTCTGATCGAGAAAAGGAAAAAGAGGTGATTTTTAGCCTCTCTCGATTTTGTACTTAGAAAAAATCCAAATTTTTTTTTTTTTTTTTCCGTTTTTTTTCTAAGTGTCTGATCGAGAGAAGGAAAAAGAGGTGATTTTTAGCCTCTCTCGATTTTGTACTTAGAAAAAATCCAAATTTTTTTTTTTTTTTTTCCGTTTTTTTTCTAAGTGTCTGATCGAGAGAAGGAAAAAGAGGTGATTTTTAGCCACTCTCGATTTTGTACTTAGAAAAAATCCAAATTTTATTTTTTTTTTTTTCCGTTTTTTTTCTAAGTGTCTGATCGAGAGAAGGAAAAAGAGGTGATTTTTAGCCACTCTCGATTTTGTACTTAGAAAAAATCCAAATTTTTTTTTTTTTTTTTCCGTTTTTTTTCTAAGTGTCTTATCGAGAGAAGGAAAAAGAGGTGATTTTTAGCCACTCTCGATTTTGTACTTCGAAAAAATCCAAATTTTTTTTTTTTTTTTTTTCCGTTTTTTTTCTAAGTGTCTGATCGAGAGAAGGAAAAAGAGGTGATTTTTAGCCTCTCTCGATTTTGTACTTAGAAAAAATCCAATTTTTTTTTTTTTTTTTTCTTTTTTTTTTCTAAGTGTCTGATCGAGAGAAGGAAAAAGAGGTGATTTTTAGCCACTCTCGAATTTGTACTTAGAAAAAATCCAAATTTTTTTTTTTTTTTTTCCGTTTTTTTTCTAAGTGTCTGATCGAGAGAAGGAAAAAGAGGTGATTTTTAGCCACTCTCGATTTTGTACTTAGAAAAAATCCAATTTTTTTTTTTTTTTTTTCCGTTTTTTTTCTAAGTGTCTGATCGAGAGAAGGAAAAAGAGGTGATTTTTAGCCTCTCTCGATTTTGTACTTAGAAAAAATCCAATTTTTTTTTTTTTTTTTTCATTTTTTTTTCTAAGTGTCTGATCGAGAAAAGGAAAAAGAGGTGATTTTTAGCCTCTCTCGATTTTGTACTTAGAAAAAATCCAAATTTTTTTTTTTTTTTTTTCCGTTTTTTTTCTAAGTGTCTGATCGAGAGAAGGAAAAAGAGGTGATTTTTAGCCACTCTCGATTTTGTACTTAGAAAAAATCCAAATTTTTTTTTTTTTTTTTCCGTTTTTTTTCTAAGTGTCTGATCGAGAGAAGGAAAAAGAGGTGATTTTTAGCCTCTCTCGATTTTGTACTTAGAAAAAATCCAAATTTTTTTTTTTTTTTTTTCCGTTTTTTTTCTAAGTGTCTGATCGAGAGAAGGAAAAAGAGGTGATTTTTAGCCACTCTCGATTTTGTACTTAGAAAAAATCCAAATTTTTTTTTTTTTTTTTTCCGTTTTTTTTCTAAGTGTCTGATCGAGAGAAGGAAAAAGAGGTGATTTTTAGCCTCTCTCGATTTTGTACTTAGAAAAAATCCAATTTTTTTTTTTTTTTTTTTTTTTTTTTCTAAGTGTCTGATCGAGAGAAGGAAAAAGAGGTGATTTTTAGCCACTCTCGATTTTGTACTTAGAAAAAATCCAAATTTTTTTTTTTTTTTTTCCGTTTTTTTTCTAAGTGTCTGATCGAGAGAAGGAAAAAGAGGTGATTTTTAGCCACCCTCGATTTTGTACTTAGAAAAAATCCAAATTTTTTTTTTTTTTTTTTCCGTTTTTTTTCTAAGTGTCTGATCGAGAAAAGGAAAAAGAGGTGATTTTTAGCCTCTCTCGATTTTGTACTTAGAAAAAATCCAAATTTTTTTTTTTTTTTTTTCCGTTCTTTTTCTAAGTGTCTGATCGAGAGAAGGAAAAAGAGGTGATTTTTAGCCACTCTCGATTTTGTACTTAGAAAAAATCCAATTTTTTTTATTTTTTTTTTCCGTTTTTTTTCTAAGTGTCTGATCGAGAGAAGGAAAAAGAGGTGATTTTTAGCCTCTCTCGATTTTGTACTTAGAAAAAATCCAATATTTTTTTTTTTTTTTCATTTTTTTTTCTAAGTGTCTGATCGAGAAAAGGAAAAAGAGGTGATTTTTAGCCTCTCTCGATTTTGTACTTAGAAAAAATCCAAATTTTTTTTTATTTTTTTTCCGGTTTTTTTCTAAGTGTCTGATCGAGAAAAGGAAAAAGAGGTGATTTTTAGCCTCTCTCGATTTTGTACTTAGAAAAAATCCAAATTTTTTTTTTTTTTTTTTCCGTTTTTTTTCTAAGTGTCTGATCGAGAGAAGGAAAAAGAGGTGATTTTTAGCCACTCTCGATTTTGTACTTAGAAAAAATCCAAATTTTTTTTTTTTTTTTTTTCCGTTTTTTTTCTAAGTGTCTGATCGAGAGAAGGAAAAAGAGGTGATTTTTAGCCTCTCTCGATTTTGTACTTAGAAAAAATCCAATTTTTTTTTTTTTTTTTTCATTTTTTTTTCTAAGTGTCTGATCGAGAGAAGGAAAAAGAGGTGATTTTTAGCCACTCTCGATTTTGTACTTAGAAAAAATCCAAATTTTTTTATTTTTTTTTTCCGTTTTTTTTCTAAGTGTCTGATCGAGAAAAGGAAAAAGAGGTGATTTTTAGCCACTCTCGATTTTGTACTTAGAAAAAATCCAAATTTTTTTTTTTTTTTTTTCCGTTTTTTTTCTAAGTGTCTGATCGAGAGAAGGAAAAAGAGGTGATTTTTAGCCACTCTCGATTTTGTACTTAGAAAAAATCCAAATTTTTTATTTTTTTTTTTCCGTTTTTTTTCTAAGTGTCTGATCGAGAAAAGGAAAAAGAGGTGATTTTTAGCCTCTCTCGATTTTGTACTTAGAAAAAATCCAAATTTTTTTTTTTTTTTTTCATTTTTTTTTCTAAGTGTCTGATCGAGAAAAGGAAAAAGAGGTGATTTTTAGCCTCTCTCGATTTTGTACTTAGAAAAAATCCAATTTTTTTTTTTTTTTTTTCTTTTTTTTTTCTAAGTGTCTGATCGAGAGAAGGAAAAAGAGGTGATTTTTAGCCACTCTCGATTTTGTACTTAGAAAAAATCCAAATTTTTTTTTTTTTTTTTTCCGTTTTTTTTCTAAGTGTCTGATCGAGAGAAGGAAAAAGAGGTGATTTTTAGCCACTCTCGATTTTGTACTTAGAAAAAATCCAAATTTTTTTTTTTTTTTTTTCCGTTTTTTTTCTAAGTGTCTGATCGAGAGAAGGAAAAAGAGGTGATTTTTAGCCACTCTCGATTTTGTACTTAGAAAAAATCCAATTTTTTTTTTTTTTTTTTCCGTTTTTTTTCTAAGTGTCTGATCGAGAGAAGGAAAAAGAGGTGATTTTTAGCCACTCTCGATTTTGTACTTAGAAAAAATCCAATTTTTTTTTTTTTTTTTTTCCGTTTTTTTTCTAAGTGTCTGATCGAGAGAAGGAAAAAGAGGTGATTTTTAGCCACTCTCGATTTTGTACTTAGAAAAAATCCAATTTTTTTTTTTTTTTTTTTCCGTTTTTTTTCTAAGTGTCTGATCGAGAGAAGGAAAAAGAGGTGATTTTTAGCCTCTCTCGATTTTGTACTTAGAAAAAATCCAATTTTTTTTTTTTTTTTTTCATTTTTTTTTCTAAGTGTCTGATCGCGAGAAGGAAAAAGAGGTGATTTTTAGCCACTCTCGATTTTGTACTTAGAAAAAATCCAAATTTTATTTTTTTTTTTTTCCGTTTTTTTTCTAAGTGTCTGATCGAGAGAAGGAAAAAGAGGTGATTTTTAGCCACTCTCGATTTTGTACTTAGAAAAAATCCAAATTTTTTTTTTTTTTTTTTCCGTTTTTTTTCTAAGTGTCTGATCGAGAGAAGGAAAAAGAGGTGATTTTTAGCCTCTCTCGATTTTGTACTTAGAAAAAATCCAATTTTTTTTTTTTTTTTTTCATTTTTTTTTCTAAGTGTCTGATCGAGAAAAGGAAAAAGAGGTGATTTTTAGCCTCTCTCGATTTTGTACTTAGAAAAAATCCAAATTTTTTTTTTTTTTTTTTCCGTTTTTTTTCTAAGTGTCTGATCGAGAGAAGGAAAAAGAGGTGATTTTTAGCCACTCTCGATTTTGTACTTAGAAAAAATCCAAATTTTTTTTTTTTTTTTTTCCGTTTTTTTTCTAAGTGTCTGATCGAGAGAAGGAAAAAGAGGTGATTTTTAGCCTCTCTCGATTTTGTACTTAGAAAAAATCCAATTTTTTTTTTTTTTTTTTCCGTTTTTTTTCTAAGTGTCTGATCGAGAGAAGGAAAAAGAGGTGATTTTTAGCCACTCTCGATTTTGTACTTAGAAAAAATCCAAATTTTTTTTTTTTTTTTTTCCGTTTTTTTTCTAAGTGTCTGATCGAGAGAAGCAAAAAGAGGTGATTTTTAGCCACTCTCGATTTTGTACTTAGAAAAAATCCAAATTTTTTTATTTTTTTTTTCCGTTTTTTTTCTAAGTGTCTGATCGAGAAAAGGAAAAAGAGGTGATTTTTAGCCTCTCTCGATTTTGTACTTAGAAAAAATCCAAATTTTTTTTTTTTTTTTTTCCGTTTTTTTTCTAAGTGTCTGATCGAGAGAAGGAAAAAGAGGTGATTTTTAGCCACTCTCGATTTTGTACTTAGAAAAAATCCAAATTTTTTTTTTTTTTTTTTCCGTTTTTTTTCTAAGTGTCTGATCGAGAGAAGGAAAAAGAGGTGATTTTTAGCCTCTCTCGATTTTGTACTTAGAAAAAATCCAATTTTTTCCGTTTTTTTTTTCTAAGTGTCTGATCGAGAGAAGGAAAAAGAGGTGATTTTTAGCCACTCTCGATTTTGTACTTAGAAAAAATCCAATTTTTTTTTTTTTTTTTTCCCTTTTTTTTCTAAGTGTCTGATCGAAAGAAGGAAAAAGAGGTGATTTTTAGCCACTCTCGATTTTGTACTTAGAAAAAATCCAATTTTTTTTTTTTTTTTTTTCCGTTTTTTTTCTAAGTGTCTGATCGAGAGAAGGAAAAAGAGGTGATTTTTAGCCACTCTCGATTTTGTACTTAGAAAAAATCCAAATTTTTTTTTTTTTTTTTTCCGTTTTTTTTCTAAGTGTCTGATCGAGAGAAGGAAAAAGAGGTGATTTTTAGCCTCTCTCGATTTTGTACTTAGAAAAAATCCATTTTTTTTTTTTTTTTTTTCATTTTTTTTTCTAAGTGTCTGATCGAGAGAAGGAAAAAGAGGTGATTTTTAGCCTCTCTCGATTTTGTACTTAGAAAAAATCCAATTTTTTTTTTTTTTTTTCATTTTTTTTTCTAAGTGTCTGATCGAGAGAAGGAAAAAGAGGTGATTTTTAGCCACTCTCGATTTTGTACTTAGAAAAAATCCAAATTATTATTTTTTTTTTTTCCGTTTTTTTTCTAAGTGTCTGATCGAGAGAAGGAAAAAGAGGTGATTTTTAGCCTCTCTCGATTTTGTACTTAGAAAAAATGCAATTTTTTTTTTTTTTTTTCATTTTTTTTTCTAAGTGTCTGATCGAGAGAAGGAAAAAGAGGTGATTTTTAGCCACTCTCGATTTTGTACTTAGAAAAAATCCAATTTTTTTTTTTTTTTTCATTTTTTTTTCTAAGTGTCTGATCGAGAGAAGGAAAAAGAGGTGATTTTTAGCCACTCTCGATTTTGTACTTAGAAAAAATCCAAATTTTTTTTTTTTTTTTTCCATTTTTTTTCTAAGTGTCTGATCGAGAAAAGGAAAAAGAGGTGATTTTTAGCCACTCTCGAATTTGTACTTAGAAAAAATCCAAATTTTTTTTTTTTTTTTTCCGTTTTTTTTCTAAGTGTCTGATCGAGAGAAGGAAAAAGAGGTGATTTTTAGCCACTCTCGATTTTGTACTTAGAAAAAATCCAATTTTTTTTTTTTTTTTTTCCGTTTTTTTTCTAAGTGTCTGATCGAGAGAAGGAAAAAGAGGTGATTTTTAGCCTCTCTCGATTTTGTACTTAGAAAAAATCCAATTTTTTTTTTTTTTTTTTCATTTTTTTTTCTAAGTGTCTGATCGAGAAAAGGAAAAAGAGGTGATTTTTAGCCTCTCTCGATTTTGTACTTAGAAAAAATCCAAATTTTTTTTTTTTTTTTTTCCGTTTTTTTTCTAAGTGTCTGATCGAGAGAAGGAAAAAGAGGTGATTTTTAGCCACTCTCGATTTTGTACTTAGAAAAAATCCAAATTTTTTTTTTTTTTTTTTCCGTTTTTTTTCTAAGTGTCTGATCGAGAGAAGGAAAAAGAGGTGATTTTTAGCCTCTCTCGATTTTGTACTTAGAAAAAATCCAAATTTTTTTTTTTTTTTTTTCCGTTTTTTTTCTAAGTGTCTGATCGAGAGAAGGAAAAAGAGGTGATTTTTAGCCACTCTCGATTTTGTACTTAGAAAAAATCCAAATTTTTTTTTTTTTTTTTTCCGTTTTTTTTCTAAGTGTCTGATCGAGAGAAGGAAAAAGAGGTGATTTTTAGCCTCTCTCGATTTTGTACTTAGAAAAAATCCAATTTTTTTTTTTTTTTTTTTTTTTTTTTCTAAGTGTCTGATCGAGAGAAGGAAAAAGAGGTGATTTTTAGCCACTCTCGATTTTGTACTTAGAAAAAATCCAAATTTTTTTTTTTTTTTTTCCGTTTTTTTTCTAAGTGTCTGATCGAGAGAAGGAAAAAGAGGTGATTTTTAGCCACCCTCGATTTTGTACTTAGAAAAAATCCAAATTTTTTTTTTTTTTTTTTCCGTTTTTTTTCTAAGTGTCTGATCGAGAAAAGGAAAAAGAGGTGATTTTTAGCCTCTCTCGATTTTGTACTTAGAAAAAATCCAAATTTTTTTTTTTTTTTTTTCCGTTCTTTTTCTAAGTGTCTGATCGAGAGAAGGAAAAAGAGGTGATTTTTAGCCACTCTCGATTTTGTACTTAGAAAAAATCCAATTTTTTTTATTTTTTTTTTCCGTTTTTTTTCTAAGTGTCTGATCGAGAGAAGGAAAAAGAGGTGATTTTTAGCCTCTCTCGATTTTGTACTTAGAAAAAATCCAATATATTTTTTTTTTTTTCATTTTTTTTTCTAAGTGTCTGATCGAGAAAAGGAAAAAGAGGTGATTTTTAGCCTCTCTCGATTTTGTACTTAGAAAAAATCCAAATTTTTTTTTATTTTTTTTTCCGGTTTTTTTCTAAGTGTCTGATCGAGAAAAGGAAAAAGAGGTGATTTTTAGCCTCTCTCGATTTTGTACTTAGAAAAAATCCAAATTTTTTTTTTTTTTTTTTCCGTTTTTTTTCTAAGTGTCTGATCGAGAGAAGGAAAAAGAGGTGATTTTTAGCCACTCTCGATTTTGTACTTAGAAAAAATCCAAATTTTTTTTTTTTTTTTTTTCCGTTTTTTTTCTAAGTGTCTGATCGAGAGAAGGAAAAAGAGGTGATTTTTAGCCTCTCTCGATTTTGTACTTAGAAAAAATCCAATTTTTTTTTTTTTTTTTTCATTTTTTTTTCTAAGTGTCTGATCGAGAGAAGGAAAAAGAGGTGATTTTTAGCCACTCTCGATTTTGTACTTAGAAAAAATCCAAATTTTTTTATTTTTTTTTTCCGTTTTTTTTCTAAGTGTCTGATCGAGAAAAGGAAAAAGAGGTGATTTTTAGCCACTCTCGATTTTGTACTTAGAAAAAATCCAAATTTTTTTTTTTTTTTTTTCCGTTTTTTTTCTAAGTGTCTGATCGAGAGAAGGAAAAAGAGGTGATTTTTAGCCACTCTCGATTTTGTACTTAGAAAAAATCCAAATTTTTTATTTTTTTTTTTCCGTTTTTTTTCTAAGTGTCTGATCGAGAAAAGGAAAAAGAGGTGATTTTTAGCCTCTCTCGATTTTGTACTTAGAAAAAATCCAAATTTTTTTTTTTTTTTTTCCGTTTTTTTTCTAAGTGTCTGATCGAGAGAAGGAAAAAGAGGTGATTTTTAGCCTCTCTCGATTTTGTACTTAGAAAAAATCCAAATTTTTTTTTTTTTTTTTCCGTTTTTTTTCTAAGTGTCTGATCGAGAGAAGGAAAAAGAGGTGATTTTTAGCCACTCTCGATTTTGTACTTAGAAAAAATCCAAATTTTATTTTTTTTTTTTTCCGTTTTTTTTCTAAGTGTCTGATCGAGAGAAGGAAAAAGAGGTGATTTTTAGCCACTCTCGATTTTGTACTTAGAAAAAATCCAAATTTTTTTTTTTTTTTTTTCCGTTTTTTTTCTAAGTGTCTTATCGAGAGAAGGAAAAAGAGGTGATTTTTAGCCACTCTCGATTTTGTACTTCGAAAAAATCCAAATTTTTTTTTTTTTTTTTTCCGTTTTTTTTCTAAGTGTCTGATCGAGAGAAGGAAAAAGAGGTGATTTTTAGCCTCTCTCGATTTTGTACTTAGAAAAAATCCAATTTTTTTTTTTTTTTTTTCTTTTTTTTTTCTAAGTGTCTGATCGAGAGAAGGAAAAAGAGGTGATTTTTAGCCACTCTCGAATTTGTACTTAGAAAAAATCCAAATTTTTTTTTTTTTTTTTCCGTTTTTTTTCTAAGTGTCTGATCGAGAGAAGGAAAAAGAGGTGATTTTTAGCCACTCTCGATTTTGTACTTAGAAAAAATCCAATTTTTTTTTTTTTTTTTTCCGTTTTTTTTCTAAGTGTCTGATCGAGAGAAGGAAAAAGAGGTGATTTTTAGCCTCTCTCGATTTTGTACTTAGAAAAAATCCAATTTTTTTTTTTTTTTTTTCATTTTTTTTTCTAAGTGTCTGATCGAGAAAAGGAAAAAGAGGTGATTTTTAGCCTCTCTCGATTTTGTACTTAGAAAAAATCCAAATTTTTTTTTTTTTTTTTTCCGTTTTTTTTCTAAGTGTCTGATCGAGAGAAGGAAAAAGAGGTGATTTTTAGCCACTCTCGATTTTGTACTTAGAAAAAATCCAAATTTTTTTTTTTTTTTTTTCCGTTTTTTTTCTAAGTGTCTGATCGAGAGAAGGAAAAAGAGGTGATTTTTAGCCTCTCTCGATTTTGTACTTAGAAAAAATCCAAATTTTTTTTTTTTTTTTTTCCGTTTTTTTTCTAAGTGTCTGATCGAGAGAAGGAAAAAGAGGTGATTTTTAGCCACTCTCGATTTTGTACTTAGAAAAAATCCAAATTTTTTTTTTTTTTTTTTCCGTTTTTTTTCTAAGTGTCTGATCGAGAGAAGGAAAAAGAGGTGATTTTTAGCCTCTCTCGATTTTGTACTTAGAAAAAATCCAATTTTTTTTTTTTTTTTTTTTTTTTTTCTAAGTGTCTGATCGAGAGAAGGAAAAAGAGGTGATTTTTAGCCACTCTCGATTTTGTACTTAGAAAAAATCCAAATTTTTTTTTTTTTTTTTCCGTTTTTTTTCTAAGTGTCTGATCGAGAGAAGGAAAAAGAGGTGATTTTTAGCCACCCTCGATTTTGTACTTAGAAAAAATCCAAATTTTTTTTTTTTTTTTTTCCGTTTTTTTTCTAAGTGTCTGATCGAGAAAAGGAAAAAGAGGTGATTTTTAGCCTCTCTCGATTTTGTACTTAGAAAAAATCCAAATTTTTTTTTTTTTTTTTTCCGTTCTTTTTCTAAGTGTCTGATCGAGAGAAGGAAAAAGAGGTGATTTTTAGCCACTCTCGATTTTGTACTTAGAAAAAATCCAATTTTTTTTATTTTTTTTTTCCGTTTTTTTTCTAAGTGTCTGATCGAGAGAAGGAAAAAGAGGTGATTTTTAGCCTCTCTCGATTTTGTACTTAGAAAAAATCCAATATTTTTTTTTTTTTTTCATTTTTTTTTCTAAGTGTCTGATCGAGAAAAGGAAAAAGAGGTGATTTTTAGCCTCTCTCGATTTTGTACTTAGAAAAAATCCAAATTTTTTTTTATTTTTTTTTCCGGTTTTTTTCTAAGTGTCTGATCGAGAAAAGGAAAAAGAGGTGATTTTTAGCCTCTCTCGATTTTGTACTTAGAAAAAATCCAAATTTTTTTTTTTTTTTTTTCCGTTTTTTTTCTAAGTGTCTGATCGAGAGAAGGAAAAAGAGGTGATTTTTAGCCACTCTCGATTTTGTACTTAGAAAAAATCCAAATTTTTTTTTTTTTTTTTTTCCGTTTTTTTTCTAAGTGTCTGATCGAGAGAAGGAAAAAGAGGTGATTTTTAGCCTCTCTCGATTTTGTACTTAGAAAAAATCCAATTTTTTTTTTTTTTTTTTCATTTTTTTTTCTAAGTGTCTGATCGAGAGAAGGAAAAAGAGGTGATTTTTAGCCACTCTCGATTTTGTACTTAGAAAAAATCCAAATTTTTTTATTTTTTTTTTCCGTTTTTTTTCTAAGTGTCTGATCGAGAAAAGGAAAAAGAGGTGATTTTTAGCCACTCTCGATTTTGTACTTAGAAAAAATCCAAATTTTTTTTTTTTTTTTTTCCGTTTTTTTTCTAAGTGTCTGATCGAGAGAAGGAAAAAGAGGTGATTTTTAGCCACTCTCGATTTTGTACTTAGAAAAAATCCAAATTTTTTATTTTTTTTTTTCCGTTTTTTTTCTAAGTGTCTGATCGAGAAAAGGAAAAAGAGGTGATTTTTAGCCTCTCTCGATTTTGTACTTAGAAAAAATCCAAATTTTTTTTTTTTTTTTTCATTTTTTTTTCTAAGTGTCTGATCGAGAAAAGGAAAAAGAGGTGATTTTTAGCCTCTCTCGATTTTGTACTTAGAAAAAATCCAATTTTTTTTTTTTTTTTTTCTTTTTTTTTTCTAAGTGTCTGATCGAGAGAAGGAAAAAGAGGTGATTTTTAGCCACTCTCGATTTTGTACTTAGAAAAAATCCAAATTTTTTTTTTTTTTTTTTCCGTTTTTTTTCTAAGTGTCTGATCGAGAGAAGGAAAAAGAGGTGATTTTTAGCCACTCTCGATTTTGTACTTAGAAAAAATCCAAATTTTTTTTTTTTTTTTTTCCGTTTTTTTTCTAAGTGTCTGATCGAGAGAAGGAAAAAGAGGTGATTTTTAGCCACTCTCGATTTTGTACTTAGAAAAAATCCAATTTTTTTTTTTTTTTTTTCCGTTTTTTTTCTAAGTGTCTGATCGAGAGAAGGAAAAAGAGGTGATTTTTAGCCACTCTCGATTTTGTACTTAGAAAAAATCCAATTTTTTTTTTTTTTTTTTTCCGTTTTTTTTCTAAGTGTCTGATCGAGAGAAGGAAAAAGAGGTGATTTTTAGCCACTCTCGATTTTGTACTTAGAAAAAATCCAATTTTTTTTTTTTTTTTTTTCCGTTTTTTTTCTAAGTGTCTGATCGAGAGAAGGAAAAAGAGGTGATTTTTAGCCTCTCTCGATTTTGTACTTAGAAAAAATCCAATTTTTTTTTTTTTTTTTTCATTTTTTTTTCTAAGTGTCTGATCGCGAGAAGGAAAAAGAGGTGATTTTTAGCCACTCTCGATTTTGTACTTAGAAAAAATCCAAATTTTATTTTTTTTTTTTTCCGTTTTTTTTCTAAGTGTCTGATCGAGAGAAGGAAAAAGAGGTGATTTTTAGCCACTCTCGATTTTGTACTTAGAAAAAATCCAAATTTTTTTTTTTTTTTTTTCCGTTTTTTTTCTAAGTGTCTGATCGAGAGAAGGAAAAAGAGGTGATTTTTAGCCTCTCTCGATTTTGTACTTAGAAAAAATCCAATTTTTTTTTTTTTTTTTTCATTTTTTTTTCTAAGTGTCTGATCGAGAAAAGGAAAAAGAGGTGATTTTTAGCCTCTCTCGATTTTGTACTTAGAAAAAATCCAAATTTTTTTTTTTTTTTTTTCCGTTTTTTTTCTAAGTGTCTGATCGAGAGAAGGAAAAAGAGGTGATTTTTAGCCACTCTCGATTTTGTACTTAGAAAAAATCCAAATTTTTTTTTTTTTTTTTCCGTTTTTTTTCTAAGTGTCTGATCGAGAGAAGGAAAAAGAGGTGATTTTTAGCCTCTCTCGATTTTGTACTTAGAAAAAATCCAATTTTTTTTTTTTTTTTTTCCGTTTTTTTTCTAAGTGTCTGATCGAGAGAAGGAAAAAGAGGTGATTTTTAGCCACTCTCGATTTTGTACTTAGAAAAAATCCAAATTTTTTTTTTTTTTTTTTCCGTTTTTTTTCTAAGTGTCTGATCGAGAGAAGCAAAAAGAGGTGATTTTTAGCCACTCTCGATTTTGTACTTAGAAAAAATCCAAATTTTTTTATTTTTTTTTTCCGTTTTTTTTCTAAGTGTCTGATCGAGAAAAGGAAAAAGAGGTGATTTTTAGCCTCTCTCGATTTTGTACTTAGAAAAAATCCAAATTTTTTTTTTTTTTTTTTCCGTTTTTTTTCTAAGTGTCTGATCGAGAGAAGGAAAAAGAGGTGATTTTTAGCCACTCTCGATTTTGTACTTAGAAAAAATCCAAATTTTTTTTTTTTTTTTTTCCGTTTTTTTTCTAAGTGTCTGATCGAGAGAAGGAAAAAGAGGTGATTTTTAGCCTCTCTCGATTTTGTACTTAGAAAAAATCCAATTTTTTCCGTTTTTTTTTTCTAAGTGTCTGATCGAGAGAAGGAAAAAGAGGTGATTTTTAGCCACTCTCGATTTTGTACTTAGAAAAAATCCAATTTTTTTTTTTTTTTTTTCCCTTTTTTTTCTAAGTGTCTGATCGAAAGAAGGAAAAAGAGGTGATTTTTAGCCACTCTCGATTTTGTACTTAGAAAAAATCCAATTTTTTTTTTTTTTTTTTTTCCGTTTTTTTTCTAAGTGTCTGATCGAGAGAAGGAAAAAGAGGTGATTTTTAGCCACTCTCGATTTTGTACTTAGAAAAAATCCAAATTTTTTTTTTTTTTTTTTCCGTTTTTTTTCTAAGTGTCTGATCGAGAGAAGGAAAAAGAGGTGATTTTTAGCCTCTCTCGATTTTGTACTTAGAAAAAATCCATTTTTTTTTTTTTTTTTTTCATTTTTTTTTCTAAGTGTCTGATCGAGAGAAGGAAAAAGAGGTGATTTTTAGCCTCTCTCGATTTTGTACTTAGAAAAAATCCAATTTTTTTTTTTTTTTTTCATTTTTTTTTCTAAGTGTCTGATCGAGAGAAGGAAAAAGAGGTGATTTTTAGCCACTCTCGATTTTGTACTTAGAAAAAATCCAAATTATTATTTTTTTTTTTTCCGTTTTTTTTCTAAGTGTCTGATCGAGAGAAGGAAAAAGAGGTGATTTTTAGCCACTCTTGATTTTGTACTTAGAAAAAATCCAATTTTTTTTTTTTTTTTCATTTTTTTTTCTAAGTGTCTGATCGAGAGAAGGAAAAAGAGGTGATTTTTAGCCACTCTCGATTTTGTACTTAGAAAAAATCCAAATTTTTTTTTTTTTTTTTCCATTTTTTTTCTAAGTGTCTGATCGAGAAAAGGAAAAAGAGGTGATTTTTAGCCTCTCTCGATTTTGTACTTAGAAAAAATCCAATTTTTTTTTTTTTTTTTTTCCGTTTTTTTTCTAAGTGTCTGATCGAGAGAAGGAAAAAGAGGTGATTTTTAGCCTCTCTCGATTTTGTACTTAGAAAAAATCCAATTTTTTTTTTTTTTTTTTCATTTTTTTTTCTAAGTGTCTGATCGAGAAAAGGAAAAAGAGGTGATTTTTAGCCTCTCTCGATTTTGTACTTAGAAAAAATCCAAATTTTTTTTTTTTTTTTTCCGTTTTTTTTCTAAGTGTCTGATCGAGAGAAGGAAAAAGAGGTGATTTTTAGCCACTCTCGATTTTGTACTTAGAAAAAATCCAAATTTTTTTTTTTTTTTTTTCCGTTTTTTTTCTAAGTGTCTGATCGAGAGAAGGAAAAAGAGGTGATTTTTAGCCTCTCTCGATTTTGTACTTAGAAAAAATCCAAATTTTTTTTTTTTTTTTTTCCGTTTTTTTTCTAAGTGTCTGATCGAGAGAAGGAAAAAGAGGTGATTTTTAGCCACTCTCGATTTTGTACTTAGAAAAAATCCAATTTTTTATTTTTTTTTTTCCGTTTTTTTTCTAAGTGTCTGATCGAGAGAAGGAAAAAGAGGTGATTTTTAGCCTCTCTCGATTTTGTACTTAGAAAAAATCCAATTTTTTTTTTTTTTTTTTTTTTTTTTCTAAGTGTCTGATCGAGAGAAGGAAAAAGAGGTGATTTTTAGCCACTCTCGATTTTGTACTTAGAAAAAATCCAAATTTTTTTTTTTTTTTTTTCCGTTTTTTTTCTAAGTGTCTGATCGAGAGAAGGAAAAAGAGGTGATTTTTAGCCACCCTCGATTTTGTACTTAGAAAAAATCCAAATTTTTTTTTTTTTTTTTTCCGTTTTTTTTCTAAGTGTCTGATCGAGAAAAGAAAAAGAGGTGATTTTTAGCCTCTCTCGATTTTGTACTTAGAAAAAATCCAAATTTTTTTTTTTTTTTTTTCCGTTTTTTTTCTAAGTGTCTGATCGAGAGAAGGAAAAAGAGGTGATTTTTAGCCACTCTCGATTTTGTACTTAGAAAAAATCCAATTTTTTTTTTTTTTTTTTTCCGTTTTTTTTCTAAGTGTCTGATCGAGAGAAGGAAAAAGAGGTGATTTTTAGCCTCTCTCGATTTTGTACTTAGAAAAAATCCAATTTTTTTTTTTTTTTTCTTTTTTTTTTCTAAGTGTCTGATCGAGAAAAGGAAAAAGAGGTGATTTTTAGCCTCTCTCGATTTTGTACTTAGAAAAAATCCAAATTTTTTTTATTTTTTTTTCCGTTTTTTTTCTAAGTGTCTGATCGAGAAAAGGAAAAAGAGGTGATTTTTAGCCTCTCTCGATTTTGTACTTAGAAAAAATCCAAATTTTTTTTATTTTTTTTTCCGTTTTTTTTTAAGTGTCTGATCGAGAGAAGGAAAAAGAGGTGATTTTTAGCCACTCTCGATTTTGTACTTAGAAAAAATCCAAATTTTTTTTTTTTTTTTTTTCCGTTTTTTTTCTAAGTGTCTGATCGAGAGAAGGAAAAAGAGGTGATTTTTAGCCTCTCTCGATTTTGTACTTAGAAAAAATCCAAATTTTTTTATTTTTTTTTTCCGTTTTTTTTTCTAAGTGTCTGATCGAGAAAAGGAAAAAGAGGTGATTTTTAGCCACTCTCGATTTTGTACTTAGAAAAAATCCAAATTTTTTTTTTTTTTTTTTCCGTTTTTTTTCTAAGTGTCTGATCGAGAAAAGGAAAAAGAGGTGATTTTTAGCCACTCTCGATTTTGTACTTAG
>NW_026908340.1:0-12500 GCF_033978785.1 Entelurus aequoreus
ACTCCAAAAAACCTCCCTCCCCCATTTACACTCATTCACACAAAAGGGTTGTTTCTTTCTGTTATTAATATTCTGGTTCCTACATTATATATCAATATATATCAATACAGTCTGCAAGGGATACAGTCCGTAAGCACACATGATTGTGCGTGCTGCTGCTCCACTAATAGTACTAACCTTTAACAGTTAATTTGACTAATTTTCATTCATTACTAGTTTCAATGTAACTGTTTTGATATTGTTTTACTTTCTTTTTTATTCAAAATGTTTTTAATTTATTTATCTTATTTTTTTATTTTATTTTTTTTTAAAAAGGACCTTATATTCACCATACCTGGTTGTCCAAATTAGACATAATAATGTGTTGATTCCACGACTTATACACTACCGTTCAAAAGTTTGGGGTCACATTGAAATGTCCTTATTTTTGAAGGAAAAGCACTGTACTTTTCAATGAAGATAACTTTAAACTAGTCTTAACTTTAAAGAAATACACTCTATACATTGCTAATGTGGTAAATAACTATTCTAGCTGCAAATGTCTGGTTTTTGGTGCAATATCTACATAGGTGTATAGAGGCCCATTTCCAGCAACTATCAATCCAGTGTTCTAATGGTACAATGTGTTTGCTCATTGGCTCAGAAGGCTAATTGATGATTAGAAAACCCTTGTGCAGTCATGTTCACACATCTGAAAACAGTTTAGCTCGTTACAGAAGCTACAAAACTCACCTTCCTTTGAGCGGATTGAGTTTCTGGAGCATCACATTTGTGGGGTGAATTAAACGCTCAAAATGGCCAGAAAAAGAGAACTTTCATCTGAACCTCGACAGTCTATTCTTGTTCTTAGAAATGAAGGCTATTCCACAAAATTGTTTGGGTGACGTATCGGTTGATATCGGTATCGGTAATTAAGAGTTGGACAATATCGGAATAAAAAAGCCATTATCGGACATTCCTACTTGTGAGTGTTGATGACACAGCTTTTCATTAGTTGATATTCTAGTTCCAAGCATGTTTTACTCAATATAGGTCATCAAATCACAGCAACAAGCTGTAATATCTTACTGAGATCATTTAGGACCAAAACCCTTAAAACAAGTAAAACACTAACATAAAATCTGCTTAGTGAGAAGAATTATCTTATCAGACAGAAAATAAGCAAACATCACCCTTATTTGAGATATTTCATCTTACTTAGATTTCAGTTTTTGCAGTGTGATCAGAATAACTCGGTAATCCGTACCTGGTTGCCATGGCAACGGAGGTCGACCTATTCAAATCCAGCATTTTCCAAACTTTAGTGAACTTCCATAACACATCCATCCTATATGCAGTGTCGGCCTCCCTTTAGAGACCCGACAGAGGAAAATTGAAAATTCTGTCGAGAAACAGAAAATGAATGTGGGGTAAAAAAAAAAAAAAAAAGAGGGGAGATGGATCGTCTAAGAGCCGAGGATGGATGGCGAGGAAAGTAGGTGTTTCTCTGAGCCTTATAGACAGCCGCACCGATAAATCAAGCCTTGATGCTCCTCTCCCCTAGGTGCACTTAGCTAATGAAAAGCATCACTACCCTCCCTCGACCTCACTTACAGCCCAGATGAGAGACCGTGAGGAATGCGGGATGGAGACAGCATCCAAAGGCACCGCCATGTCCTCTGGCAGCCCATCAACACAAAGAAGTGCTGTCATGTATGAATGGCAAACAAAGCATACTGCATTTTCCCGACCATCAATAATGTGTCAATAATGAATAAAGCAAAACATGTTCTAGACCAGGGGTCACCAACGCGGTGCCCGCGGGCACCAGGTAGCCCGTTAGGACCAGATGAGTAGCCCGCTGGCCTGTTCTAAAAATAGCTCAAATAGCAGCACTTAAAGAGCTGCCTCTATTTTTTAAAATTTTATTTATTTACTAGCAAGCTGGTCTCTCTTTGCCTGACATTTTTAATTCTAAGAGAGACAAAACTCAAATAGAATTTGAAGACCAAGTCTTTAAAATATTTTCTTGGATTTTCAAATTCTATTTGAGTTTTGTCTCTCTTAGAATTAAAAATGTCAGGCAAAGAGAAACCAGCTTGCTAGTAAATAAATACAATTTAAAAAATAGAGGCAGCTCTTTAAGTGCTGCTATTTGAGCTATTTTGTCTTGTTTAAATAAATTCTTTAATGTTTTACTTTGCTTCTTATAACTTTCAGAAAGACAATTTTAGAGAAAAAATAAAACCTTAAAAATTATTTTAGGATTTTTAAACACATATACCTTTTTACCTTTTAAATTCCTGCCTCTTCTTTCCTGACAATTTAAATCAATGTTCAGGTAAATTTATTTTTATTGTAAAGAATAATAAAAAAATTGTAATTGAATTCTTCATTTTAGCTTCTGTTTTTTCCACGAAGAATATTTGTGTAATATTTCTTCAAACTTATTATGATTAAAATTCAAAAAAATTATTCTGGCAAATCTAGAAAATCTGTAGAATCAAATTTAAATCTTATTTCAAAGTCTTTTGAATTTCTTTTAAAATTTTTGTTCTGGAAAATGTAGAAGAAATAATGATTTGTCTTTGTTTGGTCCAATTTGGTATATATTCTAACAAAGTGTAGATTGGATTTTAACCTTTTCAAAACATGTCATCAAAATTCTAAAATTAATCTTAATCAGGAAAAATTACTAATGATGTTCCATAAATTATTTTTTAAATTTTTTCAAAAAAGATTCGAATTAGCTAGTTTTTCTCTTCTTTTTTTCGGTTGAATTTTGAATTTTAAAGAGTCGAAATTGAAGATAAACTATGTTTCAAAATTAATTGTCATTTTTTTCGTGTTTTCTCCTCTTTTAAACCGATTAATTAAGTGTAAATATCATTAATTATTAATAATAACATAGAGTTAAAGGTAAATTGAGCAAATTGGCTATTTCTGGCAATTTATTTAAGTGTATCAAACTGGTAGCCCTTCGCATTAATCACTACCCAAGAAGTAGCTCTTGCTTTCAAAAAGGTTGGTGACCCCTGTTCTAGACCAAAAATCCCTTCATATTCTCTACTGCTCACTAGTGTTACCATATCTGAGCTACTGTGTAGAAATATGGGGAAATAATTACAAAAGTACACTTCATTCATTAACGGTGTTACAAAAAAGATCAGTTAGAATAATACATAATGTTGGATATAGAGAACATACAAACCCTTTATTTATTGAATCAAAAATACTGAAATTCCACGACATAGTGAATTTGCAAACAGCTAAAATTGTGCACGAAGCAAACTATAACCTGCTAGCTGAGAATATACAACAATTCTTCTCAAAAAAAGAGGAGAAATATAATCTTAGAGAAAAACGTAATTTAAAACATTTGTACGCACGTACAACACTTAAGACCTTCAGTATATCAATATGTGGAATTAAATGATGGAATGGATTAAGCAAAGCAATCAAACAATGTACTAATATGATCCACTTCAAGAAACTCTTCAAACTTAAAGTGTTTACAAAGTACAAAGACAAACATTCTCAATTTATTTCATCCATCCATTCATTCATTCTTAAAGTAATCTTACTTATCTCATCATATGAAATATGACTTACTTCACCAATTATTATTATTAAATTCTTACTATTATTTATTTATTTATTTTTATTGTGATTACTTATGAAGTTTATTGTGAAAAAATTGTGAACAGGAAGTGAACAAAAAGTTTTGCAACTGTTATGTAAAGAAAAGGGGGTAGGATTAAATAAGCTCTGCTTCTTCCTACTCCTTTTCGAACATGTTGAAAAGAAACTGGAAATTGTGATGTATCATGTTGTATGCTTGCATGTTCCAAATAAACTCAAACTCAAAACTCAAACACTGCCGATGAACGGTCTATTTTCCATCTTTTTTCCATGTAAAAGGCGCACCGAATGCTCATATTAGCATTATTATTTTTCTAAATTAAAAAGACTTATTTACGTGTTTCACCTTCGACGGCGTCTTCTCCCCCGTCGCCTTTGTTGTAGCGGTGTAGCGTGCAAGGACGGGGGTGGGAGAAGTGTCAAAATAGGGGCTAACTGTTTTAATGACTTTCGGACTTTACTTCAATCAATATCAATCAATGGATCAATCAGTGTTTATTTATATAGCCCTAAATCACGAGTGTCTCAAAGGGCTGCACAAGCCACGACGGCATCCTCGGTTCGGATCCCACATCAGGGCAAGGAAAAACGCCGCCGCTCCCAGTCTGTGGAACGCTCTCCCTGACCACCTGAGGGCACCACAGACTGTGGATGCTTTTAAAAAGGCCTTTTTTTTAAGATATATGTTCTGGTTTCTATTTTTATTTATTTTTTATTATCTTTTTGTTTTTATTTTTTTTAATACACTGTAGCACTTTGAGGTTGTTTACTCAATGTAAAGTGCTTTTTACAAATAAAATCTATTATTACTATTTATTGTTAAAACTCAACCCAGTGGGATGACAATGAGAAACCTTGGAGAGGACCACAGATGTGGGTGACCCCACCCCCCTTCCCCCTCTAGGGGAGACCGGTGCAATGGACGTTGAGTGGGTCTAGCATAATATTGTCAAAGTCCAGTCCATAGTGGATCTAACATAATAGTGAGAGTCCAGTCCATAGTTGATCTAACATAATAGTGAGAGTCCAGTCCATAGTGGATCCAACATAATAGTGAGAGTCCAGTCCACAGTGGATCTAACATAATAGTGAGAGTCCAGTCCATAGTGGATCTAACATAATAGTGAAAGTCCAGTCCATAGTGGATCTAACATAATAGTGAGAGTCCTGTCCATAGTGGATCTAACATAATATTGTGAAAGTCCAGTCCATAGTGGATCTAACATAATAGTGAGAGTCCAGTCCATAGTGGATCTAACATAATAGTGAGAGTCCAGTCCATAGTGGATCTAACATAATAGTGAGAGTCTAGTCCATAGTGGATCTAACATAATAGTGAGAGTCCAGTCCATAGTGGATCTAACATAATAGTGAGAGTCCAGTCCATAGTGGATCTAGCATAATAGTGAGAGTCCTGTCCATAGTGGATCTAACATAATATTGTGAAAGTCCAGTCCATAGTGGATCTAACATAATAGTGAGAGTCCAGTCCATAGTGGATCTAACATAATAGTGAGAGTCCAGTCCATAGTGGATCTAACATAATAGTGAGAGTCCAGTCCATAGTGGATCTAACATAATAGTGAGAGTCCAGTCCATAGTGGATCCAACATACTAGTGAGAGTCCAGTCCATAGTGGATCTAACATAATATTGTGAAAGTCCAGTCCATAGTGGATCTAACATAATAGTGAGTGTCCAGTCCATAGTGGATCTAACATAATAGTGAGTGTCCAGTCCATAGTGGATCTAACATAATAGTGAGTGTCCAGTCCATAGTGGATCTAACATAATAGTGAGAGTCCAGTCCATAGTGGATCTAACATAATAGTGAGAGTCCAGTCCATAGTGGATCTAACATAATAGTGAGAGTCCAGTCCATAGTGGATCTAACATAATAGTGAGAGTCCAGTCCATAGTGGACCTAACATAATAGTGAGAGTCCAGTCCATAGTGGATCCAACATAATAGTGAGAGTCCAGTCCATAGTGGATCTAACATAATAGTGAGAGTCCAGTCCATAGTGGATCTAACATAATAGTGAGAGTCCAGTCCATAGTGGATCTAACATAATAGTGAGAGTCCAGTCCATAGTGGATCTAACATAATATTGTGAAAGTCCAGTCCATAGTGGATCTAACATAATAGTGAGAGTCCAGTCCATAGTGGACCTAACATAATAGTGAGAGTCCAGTCCATAGTGGATCCAACATAATAGTGAGAGTCCAGTCCATAGTGGATCTAACATAATAGTGAGAGTCCAGTCCATAGTGGATCTAACATAATAGTGAGAGTCCAGTCCATAGTGGATCTAACATAATAGTGAGAGTCCAGTCCATAGTAGATCTAACATAATAGTGAGAGTCCAGTCCATAGTGGATCTAACATAATAGTGAGAGTCCAGTCCATAGTGCATATAACATAATAGTCAGAGTCCAGTCCATAGTGGATCTAACATAATAGTGAGAGTCCAGTCCATAGTGGACCTAACATAATAGTGAGAGTCCAGTCCATAGTGGATCCAACATAATAGTGAGAGTCCAGTCCATAGTGGATCTAACATAATAGTGAGAGTCCAGTCCATAGTGGATCTAACATAATAGTGAGAGTCCAGTCCATAGTGGATCTAACATAATAGTGAGAGTCCAGTCCATAGTGGATCTAACATAATATTGTGAAAGTCCAGTCCATAGTGGATCTAACATAATAGTGAGAGTCCAGTCCATAGTGGACCTAACATAATAGTGAGAGTCCAGTCCATAGTGGATCCAACATAATAGTGAGAGTCCAGTCCATAGTGGATCTAACATAATAGTGAGAGTCCAGTCCATAGTGGATCTAACATAATAGTGAGAGTCCAGTCCATAGTGGATCTAACATAATAGTGAGAGTCCAGTCCATAGTGGATCTAACATAATAGTGAGAGTCCAGTCCATAGTGGACCTAACATAATAGTGAGAGTCCAGTCCATAGTGGATCCAACATAATAGTGAGAGTCCAGTCCATAGTGGATCTAACATAATAGTGAGAGTCCAGTCCATAGTGGATCTAACATAATAGTGAGAGTCCAGTCCATAGTGGATCTAACATAATAGTGAGAGTCCAGTCCATAGTGGGGCCAGCAGGAGATCAGCAGCGCAGAGATTTCCCAACTCTGGACAGCCAGCACTTCATCCATGGCCACCGGACCTGTGCCTCCCCCCTCCCCCCACCCTCCACAAGGGAGAGAGGGGGGCAGAGCAGAAAATAAAAGAAACGGCAGATCAACTGGTCTAAAAGGGGGGTCTATTTAAAGGCTAGAGTATACAAATGAGTTTTAAGATGGGACTTAAATGTTTCTACTGAGGTAGCATCTCTAACTGTTACCGGGAGGGCATTCCAGAGTACTGGAGCCCCAATAGAACACGCTCTATAGCCCGCAGGGCTCTGGGAATCACTAATAAGCCGGAGTTCTTTGAACGCAGATTTCTTGCCGGGACATATGGTACAACAACAACAAATGTGTCCCGTGAAAAAACGTCCGACCGGAACTCTCTAATAACTAAAGTTCCTTGGGTGAATAATGTAAACTCACTACACCGGTATGTTTTAGCGCTTTCATGGCGAGTTTACTGACAGATATAAGTAAGAACTTTACACTACTTTAAAGTAGAAATGGCAACAGTTGAGGATGAATGTCCCATAAGAAGAAGATGGAGAAGAGGAAGCCTATCCACTATGTCGTCGGTACGGACTACAAATGCGGACGCGTGCAATTTTTCAGGATTTATGCAGATCCCAAATACAGATCAGCAGGTACTAGAAGGTAAGAAAAGTTGCTTTTTGCATAATATTGCGAAACAAAACGCCAGATAATATAATAATAATAATAATAATAATAATAATAATATTACATTTTATTTGGTATAGCGCTTTTCGGAGTACTCAAAGATGCTTTACAGGATAAAAAAAATTAAAAATATAAAACAACTCAAAGTAATAATATAAAATACAGGAAATATAAAAGCAGTAAATTGTAAAATACACAATAATACAGGACAATTGCAAGACGGGACATTACAGGACACAGACTACTAATAATAACGAACACTATTATGTATTACCTTATACACACACCATAATAATACTCCTATGTTTAATGCGCCGATAATCCACCAAGCGGTGCGGCTTCATAGCTTACCAAAATCGTACTAAAACATTTTAATTGATTTTTGAGCGCCGTGTGTAATGTTCCATATTTCCAATGGAACATACAAAATGTTGGTGTTGTTTACTTGAGTGATATTGCCATCGTACCTCTTACCACATGTCTCTTATGTTTGACTGCCATCTACTGGTCACACTTATCATTACACCATGTACCAAATAAAATTGCTTTGAGGTCGGTGAGCAAAACCAGAATTATTCCGTACATTAGGCGCACCGGGTTATTAGGCGCACTGTTGAGTTTTGAGGAAAAAAATGATTTTAAATACGCCTTGTAGTCCGAAAAATACGGTAAGTGAATTCAATCCCCCGACTACAGGGGTGTCCAAAGTGCGGCCCGGGGCCCATTTGCGGCCCGCAGCTAATTGTTTACCGGCCTGCCACACATTCTGCAAAAATTGCAAAATTGATAATATTGCAAAAATTAAAAAAAAAAGTGGAATGACGTGAAATCTAACAAGAAAAAGTTGCAATGTTGACACAAAGCTGCCATGCAGGCTGTTTTTTTTTTATTTTGTCTTTGTTTATTTTTCTTTTTTTTGCCATTGCTAAAAAAAACAAAACACTAAAAATCTGTGTTATAATGAATTATTACTTAAAAAATATCACTTTAAAATGTTTTATGTGGAAAAAAATATTGCATATATTGTGTGGTTGCCATATAAAAACATCAAAGTTTTATTTGACAAAAGAGCATAAAAACAAACAAAATAATAGTTAAAACGTAAAATCGACAGATTTATCTGAAGTTGATCTCGTAATTTAAGTGTTAAAAGTAAAAAAAAACTAATAAAAATGTATCACTTTATGAGTGGGGGACCTTTTGGATCCCAAATATATTTAGTAGGATTTTATTTAACTTTTCACTGTGATTACTCAAAAATATTAAATTAAATTTCAGTTTTGTTATAAAAAACAAAGTTCTCTTTGACAGAAAACCTTTTTTTTTTTTTTTACTTTATATCAACCTCAAGTTGATATAGAGATTTACTGTAAGCGTTAAATAAAAAATAATAATAATAATTTGACTTATTTTTAACAGTTTAATGACTGAGACCCTTTATAGTCCCCGGGAGCCCTAAAGGTTAAAAAAAAAAAAAATCCATATATTTTGTTAAGGTTTGAAAATGAAAAATATCAAAATGGCCCCCGCATGCTTAAATTTTCCCGTGTACGGCCCTCAGTGGAAAAAGTTTGGACACCCCTGCCCTACTACATTGGAGTTGATCACAGACCTCCATCAAGCACTATACTATCGTGTTATCGTCACAAAGACCCATGTTGTGCAGTGTTCACTGGGTAAGAAATGAGATCTTTACATTGTTTGCATACATGAAAAAAAAATACACCCAAATCACACAGACCGAAAACCCTTGAACTTGGCCACATATGGTTCTATTTGCAGCAGAGCTTTGGCTCGTGTTGTTCTAAAGACACTGATGTCATGTCCCTGCAGTCCATGAATCAGATGTAAAGTCTCCCAGGAACAATGACGAAACAGTGGAGATTATGCTTAGAAAATTGGAAACAGTCCGGTGCTGACTTAGGGAATGTTATTTGAATGGAGTTTCACATGTTTAATGTGTGGTATGGACTAGTGTTGTCCCGATACCAATATTGTGGTACCAAAATGTATTTTTGATACTTTTCGGTACTTTTGTAAATAAATGGGACCACAAAAATACGCATTATTGGCTTTATTTTAACCAAAAATCTTATGGTACATTAAACATGTTTCTTATTGCAAGTTTGTCCTTAAATAAAATAGTGAACATACAAGACAACTTGTCTTTTATTAGTAAGTAAACAAACAAAGGCTCCTAATTTAGCTGCTGACATATGCAGTAACATATTGCGTCATTTTCCATTCTTTTATTTTGTCAAAATTATTAAGGACAAGTGGTAGCAAATGTATTATTAATCTACTTGTTCATTTACTGTTAATATCTGCTTACTTTCTTGTCAGAAAAATTGTATGTAAATTATCAAAAAACTTTCCGTTCTCTAAGTTCCCAATGAACAGAAAAGAGGCTGTCTTTGTTACACCAAGCTAAAGGCTTGGAAAATTCCATTGTGTACGATGGGAGGAGACAGGAAGGGGGGTTATCTATTGTGATCCAAGACTTGCCCAAGCCCGAGGCATCTTTTTCTTTTGTGTTAGAGACCGAAAACAATGACTGTTTACATACTCCCCATTCCTTTAGAAACAGCTGTTGTTATGTAAACAGGGAAAGTCCAAATAAAAAGAGGTGGCGTACAATCTTTCGCCAGAGCGTGGGTGACATTGTAAGAGGTTACAGGTCGACACGTTTCTCCTCAATTGAGCAAAATTGAATTCTGCCTCTGTTTGATTCTTTGCTTCTTGTCTTGTTTAATAGATGTCATCAGTGTTTGAACCTGACATTTCTCTTTTAACATGTTCTATCTACACTTCTGTTAAAAATGTAATAATCACTTATTCTTCTGTTGTTTGGATGCTTTACATTAGTTTTGGATGATACCACAAATGTGGGTATCAATCCGATACAGAGTCGTTACAGGATCATACATTGGTCATATTCAAAGTCCTCATGTGTCCAGGGACATATTTCCTGAGTTTATAAACATACCGTATTTTCCGCACTATAAGGCGCACCTTCAATGAATGGCCTATTTTAAAACTTTGTTCACATATAAGGCGCACCACATTATAAGGCGCACCGTATTATAAGGCGCATAGAATAGACGCTACAGTAGAGGCTGGGGTTACATTATGCATCCATTAGATGGAGCTGCGCTAAAGGGAATGTCAACAAAACAGTCAGACCTGTTGTGGCTCAATATTGGTCCATATATAAGGCGCACCGGATTATAAGGCGCGCTGTCAGCTTTTGAGGAAATTGGAGGTTTTTAGGTGCGCCTTATAGTGCGGAAAATACGGTAATTTAAATGTTAAAAAAACGAAAGAAGATTTTGTGACGCTTAAAAACAAGGGTGTGATCATAGTAGTTTCGACTATATACGCTCCTGTACTTGGTATCATTACAGTGGATGTTAGGTGTAGATTCACCAATGCCGTTTGTTTACATTTTGACGCCGGTGAGCTACGGTGTGTAGTGAAGCATGTTTAGACTATTCCTCGTCCTGCAGGGATGATACTTGTAAGAAACGTACTTTATTTGTCGCCATGGAGGCGATGATTAGTGGTTTAAAAGTAGCTAAAACACCGCAGACGGCGCATGTCTTAAAGCACCTCTTCCTGAGGGCGTTTCAGTGTTATAACTTCACCTTTATCGTTAGTTTTTAAGCCAAAATGCGTCCGTTCTCCCTTTTCTGTCTACACACTATGTTTGTTTGTGAGTACTCTGGGATTGTGCGCTGCCGAACATGCTCGTCTGCTCGTAAACCAGCAATGTCACGACGTGACGACGACGCGGAGGGCTGGGGGGCCGGTACTTTTTAGAGGCGGTATAGTACCGAATATGATTCATTAGTATCGCGGTACCATACTAATACCGGTATACCGTACAACCCTAGTACGGACACTGTGAGGACAGGGATGACAGAAAAGAGAGAAAAAAAACATAGTCCACAGAAACAAGCGAGCAAAGTCCTGCACGCCCAGGATTAAGAAAAAAGCAGTCACACCTGCTTTCAATTTGCCCCGAGATTGACATTCCGCCGGGAACAAAGGGTGTCTTTGTGAGACCACGACTGGGCCAATGAGAAGGAGGGCAAAAAAAAAAAAAACCCCTGTGCATACCATATTGCGTGATGTCCAGCTAACATTAGCATGGCATTTCCTTCCATTTGAAGCATAATTGCCCCTGCAATCAAATAAGCTACATTGAAATAAATCCTCCGGGGGCCATCTCTGCGTGCAGATGGCTCGTCAAACATGGGAAATTAGCGGCAAGGCTAATACTGGTCAGCTCCCCAGCCTTTGCACTTGATTGTCCATACCAACAGGCCATCAATCCTGCCATTGATGGTGTACTTTGGTGCACAAGGACTTTAAAAAAAACCTACTTATTTTAGCTCAACACCAAGAACCAACACAATCGATGCATCAGAATGGTATGCATAAGACGGAGTGTTCCTTCCCCTTTCTGCAGTGATTCCACTGACCACACGTCCTCTTTCCCCCCGGACATGTCCTCTTTTGCGGGGCTGTCCGGGCGGAGTTTCTTTAATGCCTCAAATGTCCGGCATTTTGAGTTAGGGTCGCGTGTATTTTCAATGTACGTCCAGGGTTAAGAAGGGGTTGAAAACAAAACAAATTGTGAAGGTGTGCGCACGCAGCAGCATTGGTGAGGGAGGGGCAGAGACCGAGACAGAGAGAGCGAGGGATTTTTTGATTGATTGAAACTTTTATTAGTAGATTGCACAGTACAGTACATATTCCGTACAATTGACCACTAAATAGCAACACCCGAATAAGTTTTTCGACTTTTTTAAGTCGGGGTCCACGTTAGGGAGTGGAGAGCAGTTACAAAGTAACGCGTTACTGTAACGCCGTTAGTTTCGGCGGTAACTAGTAGTCTAACGCGTTATTTTTTAAATTCAGTAACTCAGTTACCGTTACTACATGATGCCTTACTGCGTTATTTTTACATTATTTTGTATGTAGTATCCATACTTGCCAACCTTGAGACCTCCGATACCGGGAGATGGGGGGTGGGGGCGTGGTTAAGA
>NW_026908340.1:15000-16656 GCF_033978785.1 Entelurus aequoreus
AATTGATTGAAACTTTTATTAGTAGATTGCCACAGTACAGTACATATTCCGTACGATTGACCACTAAATGGTAACACCCGGATAAGTTTTTCAACTTGTTTAAGTCGGGGTCCACGTTAGGGAGTGGAGAGACAAACAAGAGATCCGGTTTGCTTGTTGTTGTTTTTATTGTATCGATTATCGCTTTCCGCCAGTGTTTTGTTTTGTTTATATTTGCGGGTCAAATTTCCGTCCCCGTTTATTGCGTTTTTATTTTGATTCGCCAAAAAGTTTTATCAATGAGAACTACTACCTCAGTTTGCACTCGGACAAGTTCACCGCGAGGGGCTGTCAAAATAAAAACATTTTGAATTGAGGATGGATCTGAAGTAAATGTAGACTCCAGGGATTTAAGCGTTAAAAATAAATAATACTTCTATGCTCTGCACACCATTATCATCATTTCATGACCGAAGCAAAACACTTTTTACAGTTTTATACTGAAATATAGTCCAGTCTGTGGAACGCTCTCCCTGACCACCTGAGGGCACCACAGACTGTGGATGCTTTTTTTTTTTTTTTTTTTTTTTTTTTTAAGCATTTCTATTTAGATATATGCATACAAGTTTTAGCTATTTGGCTGTTATAGTTTTTATTTGTATTATTTTGTATTGTCTTTTTATTTTTTTTATTTTTTAATACACTGTAGCACTTTGAGGTTGTTTACTCAATGTAACAGTGCTTTTTATAAATAAAATCAACTTAATATTATCATTATTATTAAATAAATACACACTACAACTTATTAAATAAAAACATAGAAAAAACTACCAGCAGCGGTAAAGTTTAGATCCATGAAGGAAAGAAGAAGTGAATGAATGTTTATAACTGAATACATTTACATATGCCATACACATTTGTTTTATTTTTTTTATTATTTTTATTAAATAGAATGAAGTAACGTTTATGACAACCTTTTTTCCAAATCACAATATAGAATGTGAGATATAACAGGATAATGCATACATTTATCTTTTCTTTTTTTTTTTCAAAACGCTTACAAAAAAGGATTAGATTAAATAAGTGTAAACTTCTTCTCACTCCTTTTCAATATGTAAAAAAAAAAAAAAAAAAAAAAAAAGAAAGTCCAATGCTCATTTGTTTTCGTTTTTATTCTCCATTGTTTCATTTTGTTATAATGGCTGTTAAGGCAAAAGCACTGTATTGGATCAGCTTGCTCTTGTTTTTATGCATATTTGAAATAAAAATATATCAATCAATCAAAAAAAGGTGGGACCCCAAAAATTTACTGTGGAACCCCATTTTTATGACTTGATGGGGTCCCCGGGACCCCATTTGAAAATTCCTAGCGCCAACACTGCTGTCAACAGAGGAGAAAAAATGCTTATTGAAATAAATATATTATTTATAAAGCAAGTTCGAGTACACTGCAAAAAGTCAGTGTTCAAAAACAAAAACAAAAAATTAAAAAATGAGGGGTATTTTATTGAACTAAGCAAAATTATCTGCCAATAGAACAAGAAAATTTGGCTTGTCAAGACTTTCCAAAACAAGTAAAATTAGCTAACTTCAATGAACCCAAAAATACCTTAAAATAAGTATATTCTCACTAATAACAAGTGCACTTTTCTGGTAAAAAAAAAAAGAGAGACCTTT
>NW_026908341.1:0-16092 GCF_033978785.1 Entelurus aequoreus
CCAAACCCCAAACCCCAAACCCCAAACCCCAAACCCCAAACCCCAAACCCCAAACCCCAAACCCCTAAACTTTAAATAATAAAAATTATAAATTTTATTAATAATATAAAAAGCGCTCCCACTGGGGGTTGAACCCAGGACCTACAGATTAACAGTCTGGCGCTCTACCGACTGAGCTACGGAAGCAATTAAATACTCCACTACTAAAGATTTTAATGATTTTATAATGGAAGATAAAGAATTAGAATAAAGTAATCAATATATAATTAATAAGAAAATTTTTAGTATCTTTTCAGAGATGAATTATCATATGAAATTTTAATTTTCTAAAAATCATTTTAAAACTGTTTTTGATTTTTTTAATAAAAAGCTCTGCAATATTTTTTTATTATAAAATTTTGATGAAATTGCTGTATAAAAGCTCATCTAAGATCATTTTTTAGAAGATTAAGATTTTTACTTTTTTAATTTGTCTGATGGTTTATAGTCTGTTAAAGATTTTATTTATAATCAGTATAATAAATCTGAGATTAAATAGCGAAATATAATTATGTTCAATTTCCTTGATAATTTAGATCAGATAGAAGAACTTCAATAAGAGTAACTTAATATCATTAATATATACTAGTACTATAATGGAAAAAATTTAGAGCAGTAAAAAATTGTTTAGTCTTTATTTTAAGAGGAATCAATAGTAGTTGAAAAATTAGATGATTTTTTGCTTAGTTTCAGATTAAAGATAAAAGAGATTGCCTGATAATATCAAGGATGACCCTTATACTATCTAATTTAAGAAATTGATCCAGAAGACTTAGTTAAAATAGAAAAAATATTAAAAGAAGAAAAAGAAATAAAATTTATTAATTTTTAGTTTTTTTTTTCATAGAAAATTTTCGATTTTTAAAAATTTCTAAATTTTGAAAAAAATTAGAAAAATATTAAAAAAATCATTTTTTATAATTTTGATTTAGAAGAGTTTTTTTAGATAGATTAAGTATGTCAAGATTATATTACATCATAAATTTAAAATATATTTTTGGATTCTTTTAATGAAAGGCAATGATAAATCCTATAAAATTATGATATTATATAAATAGATATAAAATAGAAGATTGATTTAGATGAAATCAGCAAAATAATAAACTTTATTAAATAATTATATAAAATTTAATTTAATTAAAATTATTTTAAATATAAACTTCTTAGTCAAAAATAATATCATAAAGATTTTGCATATCTTATTCTATATTATTAAGAAAAACTAAATTGTTATCTATAGTGTCCTTATTTACTATTTTATCTATAAATCATTTAGGATAAATAAAGTATTATAAAGTCTTGAGTCCTTGGTTAATATCTGTTTAAAACTGCTTTTTGAATTTAACGAAATTTTCATTAAACTCATATTATTATTTTTTATCATTTTAATTCTATTATTCCTTAATGCTAATAAAAATATCAAAAATATCCTCATTGAATATTTTTATATTATTTTTTTATTTAATTAAATTTTTGAATTATTTTTTTATTTTAGTCTTATACTTCAACAACTCTTAAAATCGTTTCTGATCCTCCTATAATTCATCTAATATGTCATCTTATCATTGAGAGTCTCATATTTCCTCTGTTAATCTATTAGTGTTTTATATTATTTTCATCATATTATATAATTACTTATTTTATTATATTATTATTCTTTACTCAAAAAAGATATTGAAAAAACAAAAAATAATTAACATTATAAATTAATAATATTTTTTGAGTATTTTCTTTATTTTATCATTTTTATGGTTATGTTTTTCTCTATTAGATAATTCATTAAGAGTTGGTAGAAAATATTTATTATTATCTTTATCTATTTATCTATATAACTTTATATCTTAATTACTATCATTTTTTAATTCTTACTATATAAGATATGGAGGAATTTCTTCTCAATTTCACAAAGAGAAATCTTAATTAACAGTCTCCTATATGCCTGTTTTTGATACTCTTTTTCAATTCCTATTTTATTTGAATTTCAGAATCCTTTGAGGATTTAATTTTTTTGGATTTTTTAAGAAAAACTGTTCCAAATTCTTCCCTTACCAATAGTCTCATTTTTCTTCATAATTATTTAATTATTATTTTTAATTCATTATATAATGATATTATGCTTTATTATTTTGTATTTTTATTTTTTTTAGAATTTCTTATAAAAAAATGACTTTCAAAAAGCTTAAAGATTTCTCAATCAGTTTATACATAAAAATGGAATAAGTCTTTACTATGATACTTATAAGAGAGTGTAGCATCTAACCGATTAATTTTACTCTTTTAACACCGATGATAACATGCAATTTGAACTCTGGTTGAAAGACGATTTGATATAAAAATACATCGGAGAAGACGAAGAGGGCCTAAAATAGGCAGTGCTAATGAGTGAAAAAAAATTTCCTATAAAAAATCTCTATCCTTTGATCTATAAAGAATAAAAACAAACTATCTTAATTAACTCATTTTTAAATTAATAAAATAACTTTTTATAAGAGCTTTAGAAAGAACTAAACTAAATAAGATAATAAATTATAAAAAAATATTAATTTTTCTGTTTTTCATATTTTTCAATTGAAATTTAATTTTTTACTTTTTCTGTGTTTTCTTGAATAAATTTTTCATTGATAAAAGCTTATTCTTAATACTGTTATTATTCTGCAAATTTTTGGAAAATTATAGAGCCGGCTACAGCCACATTCAAAGAGGCAGTAGAATAACTATATTAAGGAATGTAGATAAATTCATCACAGATTTTTCTCTGACATTCTAAAAGCCCTTGGCCTTCATTTCCTAATATAAAAGCAGTGTTTTTATCAAATTTCATTGTCAGGAGATTTTTTGATTTTTTAGTTATTTCAATTCCAAAAATTTCTATCAAATTGTCTACACAATATTCTTTAAGATCTTCTAATGATTTAAATATAAGATAGTCTATTTTTTTATGTGTTCCCTATGAGCCGAATTTTAGCTAAAATTTTTTGAGAATTTTTTGTTTCTTTTTTTCTTAATTTTTCGTTATTAGAAAAATTTTTTTTATTCAAAAAGCCACCCCGCTCCTTATAAGCATTCCTATATTCTTTTATTTTTGTATATTATGTATTATTAGATAAAAGTCTTTTTAATTAGTTCCTAGCATGTATAATTTATAAAAATTAATTATTTAAATTTTCTAAGTTTTTATTTATTTAATCTATACAGGCATTTGCATTGCTATCTATTAGAGAAAACTTATTTTTTAGCTATTCGACCTTGTTCTATAAAAATATAATTTTATCAAGCTATAATTATAATTGAATGATATTTATATCTTATCAGTTCATATATAATAATATACATAGTATATAAACGAACATTTGAATTATAAAATTATTATAATGATTATTTTAGCTATTTTTTTTTTATTTTTAAATGATGGAAAATTTCTTAAAAGAAGTTTACTTGAAGAGTTTTTAAGTTTTCTTAGTAGAGTTATTTAATAATGTTTTTGAGTTTCTTAAGCTCTTGTTCTCATGTGAAGTCTTTTATAATATTTTATATAATTTTTATTTAGTTTTATTTTTTTATATTTTAAATGTAGTATTTTTATATGATATAGAAGAAGCTATCTAATTATAAAATCTCTTTTATCATTGAATAAAACACTTAATTATCATTATTATATATTATATAGAAATATATATAATATTATCATTGAATCTTTGCTAGTAGATTTTTGTCAATTTATTAATGATTTTTATTAAAATAATTTATTAGATCTTTTATGATTTATAAATTAATAGTTATATATTACTATACTAATCCTTCTATAATGAAATCTTAGTAATATATATAGAAGGTTATTTTTTTATAATATAAAAAAATTTGTGTAAATATACTATAGAGATATATTATTATCTTTTCTTTGTAATCGAAGCAGGTATGACTCTCATATATATTAAAAAATATTCAAACTAGTATTATTATTTGTTAGATATTCTTCTTTAATAAAATTAATAAATTATATAATAAATATAAAAAATCACATTAGATTAGATTTATTATAAAAATATTAAAAAAGGACAAAAATTATTCTTTCTAATATTTCTTTATTATATATTATCTTATATATTTTTAATAATTTGTTTATAATAGAGTTTTCTCTTTTAATAATATAATAATCATATACCATTATATTTAAGAATAATTAAATAATTGATCTATAAGAATATTCTCATATTATAACACATTCAATATTTATATACATATAACACATTCTTAAAAATTATAATTTTTTAAAAATGTCTTATCCTTATAATTCTATAATAAATCATCTTATAAGATTTTTACATTTTTTATAATTTAATTGATTTCCTTATTTTTTTTATCATCTTATATATCTTATTATATGCTACTATTATTATCACTTTTAGGCTGTTGATAATCTTCTTATTTTTATATATAAAACTTATTAGACTATATAATCTATCTTTGATTACCTTACTCTTTTTATTTTTCTTAATATTATCTATTATATTATTGTTAAAAAAACTCTCCATCATTCTTGTATTCTTCTTATATACATTCTATAATGTTTTTTAGGAATTAAAAATCTTCTTTGAAGTGCTCATTATACATCCTATAAATTTATAATACTACATCAAAAGACTTATATTGAATAATCTGTAACCTCAAACTCTAAACAAAATCAACAAATATCTAACAATCGTAATATTATACTGTATTTAATAAATTTACTGTTAAATGAATTTTTTAAAAGAAATCATCATCTTGTATACAGTCAGAATCATAAAAATGAAAATCTAAGAAAATAATCTTCTTTGAAATTTCCTAAAAAAAGATATTTTAAATATTTGAGTAAATCCAAAATACCAAATTACTATATTATATATTAACCTATTGTTAATATCTTATATTTATGTAGATATATCTTATTATATATATCAGATAGAGTTCATTAACCGAACCTTAAGAAATGCTAAGACTTTCATAGAGCCATGTTAATTATATATGAAAACTTTCCTCGTTCATATTTTATAAAAAAAATTCAATCATTCTTTACTATTAATAAGGCATAGAAATATTCAATAATTTTCTATCTTGGTTTTTCTAAATTTCATAATTTTAAATTTATCTGCTGAATATTTCATCTTTTATAAAATAGGAAAAAATAAAAAACTCTTTACTTAGTATATTCTCATTAGTAATCAGCTGCTATATGATTTCTTTAAGGATTTTTATTTTTTCTTAAAAATCCTCATGAAACTGAAATACTAAAATTACCTATGATAACTTAAAGGAAATTTTTTCTTTAATATTTTTACTTAGAAATTATATCTTCTATATATTCCTATATAACAGTTATATAACAGAGAGTATATACTCTTGGTGCTCATTATATAAATCATTAACAAGCACAGACTGTAAAAAAAGATCCCAAAATCCTTCTAAAACATCCTCATTCTACACAAAGAGTAATTGCTATAGAGGCTATTCTAATCTAGCTAAAATTTCTATCTTTAAGATATCTAAGTTTTCTAATAAGAAAATCATCGATGAAAAAATTTCACTTTACACCATTTCAAAAGTTTATAAATTCCTTTCACTCTCTTACATACAAAATCCATCTATATACATAGCTTATATCAGTAAACAGTATCCACTATCGCCACTCACCCTTCCCTAAAGAAATTATTCATAGGCATCTTATATATTTTTTTACACTTTCTTCTTAATCTGTAAATAATTACTAATAAACATTGTTATAAAATAGAATTTTAAAAATATAAAACGAATATGAAAAGGGTTAAAGAGTTGTTTACTGAATCCTATTTAAATCCTTAATAGCTGAAGGAGAGCTCTTCCATGATAAATTTTTAGGGTGAGGATCTCACTATGGAATCTAGGGAGAAGATAAAGCAGCAGCTAATGAGGGTCTTCTTGGATGAGCAAAAGCTGGAAAAATAAATTTAGAGAGAGAAGGAAAGGAAGGAAGAAAAGGAGGATTTCGAATTTATGGTGAAGATGAATCAGCTAAGACAGAATATGGAAGAGAAGAAGGAGTTATAAAATCGTATTAAGAAGGAGGAGCTTAAAAGGGAAAATAAGGAAAAAGAGAAAGTTATATCTGAGATAAAAGATTAGGAAAAATAAAAAAAACTGTAGGAGGAAAGAGAACACTTAGAGAAGATATTATGAAATGGATATAAAAGAGAGTTTGATAAATCAATACTCCCTAAAGATCTTATTTATTAATTATTATTGAATTATTATTTATTATATAACAATCATTATTATTATTATTATTAATCTATACTGTTATCTATACTATCATCTTTACTATCTATACTATTATGTATATTATCTTTCTTATCTTTCTTATCTTTATTATCTTTCTTATCTTTATTATTTTCAATATTATCTATATTATCTTTCTTTTTTTTAATATTATCTATATTATCTTTATTTTTTTTATAAATCTATAAATATTATTTATATTATTAGGGCATTGATATGATTCATTTTATATCTTATATATCTTTCCTTAGTATATCAATCTGCTATCAATTATAAGCCTCTGCAGGTTCCTTAGTATTATTATATGAAAAAGGATTCATTTATTAATAATTAATATTCGGCTTATTATTAACATTGAAACCATAAAAGGGAGTACCATTAATATACATATCATTCAGCCACTTCTAATACATAAAAGGAGCATTTACTATGGGATTAATATTCTTAGAAGTATAAAAAAAAGGATTTAAAGGATAATTAAAATATCATAGCAAATATCATTCTCTCTTTTAATTCATCAAATTTTATAGTAAAAAGAGGACTTTCAAAAAAAAGACTTTTAACATCATTTTAAATTTATAAAATGTTTAAGAAATAATTATAATCCTTGAGTATGAGTTTGTTTGAAAAAATTGCTTAAAAAGAGATACCAGCAGAAATCGTTTACGAAGACAATATATGTATGGCTTTTAGGGATGTTTCACCAGTGGCAGAATTCCACGTTCTTTTAATACCTAAAAAAAGAGAAAATTTAGATAGACTACTGAATGCCAAAGAAGAAGATAAATAAATTCTCGGACAATTATTATATACAGTTTCCCTTATAGCATGATAGTAGGGCTTATAGTAAGGATATAGAGTAGTGATCAATGATGGGGAGTTTGGGGGACAGACAGTCGATCATCTACATCTTCATATTATAGGAAAACAGTAGTTGTACTGGCCACCAGGCATCCAGGGAGAACTAAAAAAATAAATATTATATATTATTATCTCTGGTTTTCCTTTATAGTGCTTGTTTTGTTAAAAGGAGTCAGCTTGCTACTAATAGTACTCCTTTATATAGAGTTAGAAATATTCTTCTGTAAAGGGTTTTTGGTTATGGTTTGCTTACTTGATTCTTGAATATATTTTTTATTTTGATCAATGGTCAGGTAAGGATTCTCAAAGGGGGGAATTTGTATTTTATTAGAGGAGTTTTTTTCACTTTTCTTTATCTCCTATGTGTGCTCTTTTATGCTTCTATGAATCTTACCATCTATGAATCTTTCTTCTATTTCTTAATCGTATTCCTAGTAGAGATTTATCTTTCTTATATTACCTTGTTTTTCTCTCTGAGTAATAGATTTGTTAAAAAGTTCATTCTTTTCATTTATTACTTTTTTTATTGAATTTAATCATGAAGAAAATTAACCGTCTTACTCGTATAAAGTATTATTAAAATTTGTATAAGCTGTCTTTTGCTAGAATCCCTAACTTTCTAAGAGCTAAGAATTACTCAAATTAGTCTATCAGAGCTGTCCTTCTTACCAATTTGTCTATTCGGTGAAGTTTACCTTCTATTGAAGAGGATTTTTAGACTTGATGGAGTAAACTAAATTTTTCTAAGAGGTTAATCCCTGACCAAACTACCTGTGATTCTAGCTAAGAGTTTGGTACTATGTTTCTTAGTAGTTTTGAGGAGGCTGTTCGTTTTTGTTTACTGTTTGGTTTTGCTGACTTTTTCCCTAGTTTGAATAAATTTAATTATCAAAATTATTCTAATTAGTCTAAGGGTTTTTTCTCTCGTATTCCTCTTATAATAATTTCTGTCTTTTTATGTTCTGTAAATGGATCTATCATAAATGTTCTTATTATTTTTTGTATTCTTCTTGGGCTGTGATTTAGCTCTGTCTTTCTAAGTCTCATTCTCTTTGATTGGTGTCTTTGAAGGAGGATTTCAGCTCTTCATACTAATCAATGTTTATTTTTTTTTTCTTATTTGAGCTTCGATGAGATTTTTAAAGAGAATTATTGAAGTATCGAAGACTGTCTAAGTCATCATTTTTTTATAGAATTTTCTTTAGCATTTTTTAGTCTTTTTCTTGATTTTTTTTCATTGGATTTTCAAAGGTGAACTCTTATTATTTAAAGCTCTCTTTTATTTCTACTATGTTATTTTGGTCTTCATACTTTCTCTATATGCTTTTTGATAATTCTTTCCCTTAAGAGTTATCCTGCTTCTAGTAATACCTTGCTTGCTTTGTTGGCTCTTCTTCCCTTATCAAGGAGTTTAGAAATTCTAATTGCTATTTCGGGTTTTTTCTCTTCTTGGAATCCAAGTCCAGAAGAGAAATGATGATTTCCTTAAGGTTATAATTGTCCTCGTATTTGTCAACGAAATCGTTTAAGAATTTCAAAAGGATTTCTACATTGAATTCCTTATTATAGACATCATAGATTTCTTATATGGACTCCATGAGACCAGCCTCGAGAATAATCATGCCCAAGGAGAAGACCTCGGATCTGAAAGGGCTATGGGAAATTTTCTTCTTCCTCAAGATGAGAGAATTGAATATCATAGGCGACATATATAGGCTGTTCTTGTTCTTTAAATTATATATTTGTATCTTAGTGGGCGTCTAAGAGAAGCCCAGACGATCCAAGAGCTTATAGGGATGCATGACTGTCTTGCAGGAGATGAATTTAGGCCTTATGTCGCCATGTATCATTTTATTCTCCTGTAAATAACTGAGGGCCAAAAGCATATCTCAAGTGAGCTCCAAAAGCTCCTTGGCAGAAAAACACTCACCATTCTCTCTTCTCTTCTTGATTTCTCTTTCTAAATCCCAATCAGGAAACTCATAGTATCCGTAAATGATGTAGTTTATGGTGCTAGTCTGAGTCTTGAAGGTCGAGTAGTCCGGAAGCTGCAAAATGTTATCATGAAGCATTTTCTGTCTTTCTTTGATGTTCTCGAGATCTTTTTGGAAGTCCTTGATATTAGTGTTGATTCTTTCCTTTCTCATTATCACTATGCTGTGGTCTTGGTGGCAGCGCATCAACTGGACACTTCCAAAGCGATGATCTTATAAAGTGTCAAAAACTTCGAAATCTCTTTCAATCTGGGATTCTTAGAAGGTTTCATTTTTTTCGTTTTCAAATTCTTCCATTATATTATAAATGTTATAAATTTAAATTTAAGATTATTATGGGGCTCTTAAGCTCTCAAGATAAAGCTCATGAAGTATGTCACGACCTTTGGTGTAGTTATAGTAAGGTTCCAGATAGTGGTCAACTACTATGGAGATCCTATTTTTCTTTCTGTTGATTCACCCAGTGCCGACCAGGAAGAGCAACCTCTCTAGCTACAAAGGAGAGAGGATATCCTGTAGCTCATCGAGACTGAGATAGAAGCTGATCTTCCTCGAGAGGTATTCTTCCTCGAGATCTCCTCCCCTTATGAAGATATCCCTCTGCACTCTATGTGGGAGATGAGGCCTCTTTTCAAGGTCCTTCAAGATCTGTTCCTTGCTTCTCAGAGGGTAGTCGAAAGGGTCTCGGCCCTCTTCCTTAAGCACCCTGGGAAGAGCCTCGTATTTCCTCAAGAAGGCTTTGGGCCTACCCTGACGCTTTCTGATCTCTGTCTTGAAGTACTAAGAGAAGGCCATTTTCAGTCTCTTAAACGAGAAGCTGCTTTTTCTGAAATAAAAACTCATTAAAGTTTATAATTAATTATTTCTTACTTTGAAGCAGGAGTTGTAATCCTGGATGAGGTCTTCGTTAAGGGAAAGCTTCAAAATGTTGCCATCTTCGAAATTGCTATCTACATAACCTCCGAAGAGGAAAATTTCGCTGTCCGACTGAAAGGCCTGAAAGCTGTAGCGGATAAAAATGCTACTAATTTAAAGAGATAAGAAGAATTTGTATTTTAGATGGAAAAGGGAAATTTGCGAAATGATCTTTTTTAGAGCGATTGAATTTTTTTTGGAAAAGCCGCCTATGATGACAAGGGAGTTGATCCTGGCCAAAAAGAACATTTTTCCGAAGGCTCTTTTTTTAGGTTTCTTTCCGAGGGTTTACAATTTTTTGATTTTTAGGAATTCTTGATTGTTGAATTTTATTTTGTAGATTTAATTTGTGGTCTGATTTTAGCTGTTAATTCCGCCGTAAAAGTACATAGAGAGGTTAGACTGGGATTCATATTTGTCCTTTAAGAGAAAGGACTGTTTCTTGTTATAATAGTTTAGAAGTTTTTGGCTATTTTTATTTCCCAGTTAGATAGCCATGTGGCCTTGTAGATAAGGTAACTCCCCAATCACTTCTAAATCTTTCATTGTCTTATTAAATAGGTCAATTTAGTATATCTTATTTTGTGTTTTGTAGGCTTAGTTGCAGCCACCCTGTATATAGAGTTTGTTCTAATATAGAAAGCCAATGTGATTTTTGAGGAAGGGGAAATTCCCTTCTGTCTTCACTATGTTATACACTGCTTAATTATTTATATTGTATATTATTATTGTATTGAGGATTTTTTAATTGAAGTTAAAAAACTTATAGTAACCTCCATGAGTAATCAGAAGATTCTGTTCTTGAATGGAAACCGATCCTAATCTGTTAAAAGATTAGTTTTGTGTTTTGTTTGTGATGTCTTTTGATATTTTATAATATGTTATAGTGTTGTTGACTTAGTAACTAAGACCAAAAGCCAAAAGAAGAGTATCATGATAAAAGAACATATGGCCTTCTGCCTGGGTTTCAAAGGCGCAGTTTTTAAAAATTTTCGATTTTTGTAAAAAGAAGAAATTTGCTTCGCTTCTATCTTTAAAAGAATTTATTTTTTTATTAATTTTTTCGGTTTTTTATATAAGGAACTTTTTGTTTGTTTTTAAGATTTATTTTGAGTCTTGTTTGATTTTTTTCTTGTATTTTTACTGTGTTTTATTGTTAGATAATTTTTATTTAATAATTTACATTTTTTATTTTATTATTTTATTCTTGCTGATACTGTTTATGAGATTTAGTTTGTGTTTTATGAAAAATTCGTTTTTTTAATCGCCAAAAAAATTATTCATCTCCTTATATTAAGTATAAAGCACTTCGTTTTTAGATGGATTTAAGAAGGCATGATTTTTTTAAATAAGTTTTTTTGATGAGAAAATCTACTTAACATAGTTTATTTACTCTAAGTGTATTGTATGGATTTTTCGATATTTTTTTTTATTTTTTTATCATAAATTTATTATAAAGGATGACATTATAAATTTATAAGTAGATTAAGGGTTGAATTTTTAAGTTTTTCGTCTGAGATCTTTTAGAATTTTACTCAGAGTCTTTTCTAAGATGAAGTTATCACACATTTTTAATTCTGCTATTTTTTGAATATTTTTTTATAGTTTATTTGCTAGCTCAAAAAAATATTTTAATTTTTATTATTTTAGCTGTCTTTTTTATATTTTATGTAGATAGATATATATATAGCGATATAGCTAATTAATGGAGTTTTTTTCTGGAGATAAAATTTTTGCTTAATTTTGGTGATTTCATTATTTATTGAATTTTTACTAAGGATTTAGATATTTTTATTGATTGATATTAATTTATTCTTTTATATCTTTCTATAGACTTTTTTATTATGGCTTATTTTTATTTATTATTTAATTTTCTTTGAAAATTTCTTTAATTATTTTATTCATTTTTAAAAATTATTTTTAAATGTATAATTGGTGTTAAGTTTTTATTCATTAAAAAAATGCCCTTAAATAATATAATATTAAATTAATGTTTTTTATATTGTTTTTATCAAAAATGTTTTTTATAGACTTTATATAAGTCTAAGATTAGTTAATAATATCCAAATACAATCTATAGAGAAGATATACTGAAAGTTTTCTAAATAAAATTTAAAGATTTTTTTGTTAAAAAGAAGGCTCAAAGGCTGGAGTTAAGACAACTCTATTTCTATATGATCATTTATTTATTATTGAAGTAAATTTATATCTTTTTATAAAGAAGATTTTGGAATTATTTTTAACTATAAATTCTTTATATTAATATCATAATATTTAATGTTAATATTTAGTATAAAGAAACCATTGTTGGATGACTATTTTTTAGCAAATAAGAAATTAGATAAAAAATCAGTTTTTTCAGTAATAAAAATTTCATTTAGCTTTTTTATTATTTTTATTAATTTATAATTATATAATAAATCGTATAATATTATATTATTTGTAAATTGTTCATAAAATTATATATATTATATTAAAGTAGCATAATTATTTTATTATTTACTATTGAGTAAGTTTTAAAGCTAAGAATCAATTTAGATATCCAATTTATCATCTTCTTATATCATTAGTTATTACTCATAATAATCTATTTATTATTCAATATTTATTATAGGGTTTTCATTTTTTATAGGAACTTATTCTTTAATATTTCTAAGCAATGTTTAATAGCCAACATGTTACTTATTTTCTTTTTAATATTGATTGTTTAAGTTTTCTTATTATATTCTTATTAGGTTTATTTATTCGTCTTTTAAAATAAAATTTATGGCCTTTTTTTCTTACTATAAAATATAAAAATAATCATTACTTTTATAAGCCTATATATACATGCTTTTTATTATATTTTATTAATATCAATTAAATTTATTTATTATATTTTTTAAATCATTTGTATTTTTTGTTCAGCTTATATTTTTTCTATTTTTTATTAATTAATAATAATAGTATTATTTAATATATTTTAGATGCTTTATAATCTTTATCAAAGTTTTTGGATTTATTTATTTATGAATTTAGTGTATTTCTATTATCTTTTATTTCAAATGTATTTTACAAATAAATTATTTATCTCCATCAAATAAGAATTAAAAAACTAAAAAAATATTTTGTAATCTTTATTAATATATTAATTTAGTAAATAATTAAAGGAATTTACATCCATTAAGAATTCCGGAAATTTTTATTTATTATCCTCTATTATGATTAAATTTTATTTTATGTACATCATTTTTTTAAATAGTGATTTATATTTTAAAGGAATATCTTCTATTTTATATTTGAATTTTTTGTTTTTATGAAATTTAAAATTTGTTAGTTTTTATAAAATATACAAATTTTAGTTTTATAGGATTATCTGTAAAATCAATTTTATTAATAATTATTTTATATTGTAATTATTTATCTTTATAAAATGATAAATATTTGGCTGAATTTAATTTTTTAATTTTTTTAAATTTTATAGGAAATCAAAAATTTAAAAGAAATTTTTATTTTAAATAAATTATAAGAAATTTAAGATAAATGAAATTTTAAATTTTCATTTTTCCAACTCTCTATTAAAGTTGGTAATTGTACTTTATTTATGTATTTATTATAATGCTTCATTTTATACATTATCAATTTCTTATTATATTATATTCCAAAATGATCTTTATATATAATCTTCTTTTTATATATTTTCTACTATTTACTATAATAATATCTTTATCGAATTATTTATCATGTAATACTCTAAAGAATATTATATTATAGGGTTAATATTAAAAATATTTTTTTGAACAAATTTTTAACCTTCAATGATTTAAATGAATTATTAGTAAAAATTTTGATCACCCTAAAAAGATTAATAAATTCCATGAAGATATTATATAAACTTTTAATATGTAAAATCTTAGAAATTTATATTTGTTATTATTTGCTGATTATCATTATTAGATATATTTTATTTAATTATTATATTTTTATATTCTTATATAGAAAAAATAAATTATTATTCAGTTTATTAAGGAAAGTCATAAAAAAAGTCATCCCAGAAAATATATAAAAAATTTTCTTCTTAGTTTTTCTATTTATAAGCATAAGGCTATTATTATATTTTTTCTTTAATAGTTTTTTTTTTTGTTTTTTTCTTAAAAAAAATTAGAAAAATTATCATTCATTTTTTTGTATATTTTAAGTTTTTATTTACTTCTTAAACAGTGACTTATTTTATAAGGCAGAAAGAAGTCTATATTTACTATTTTTTATTTTTTAATAATTTTTTTTTCTTTTTTTTATTCTTATTATATTTGAAGTTAGAATAATATTTTGGCTACCTGAAAAATCTGAGTTTTATTTTTTTATTTACTTTATAATAAACTATTGAAAATATCTTCAATTTTTTATATTGTTTCTTAATCGTTCATTCTTTTTAAATTACTCTTATAATTTGATATTTTTAATTATAATAATATCTAATATTTGATTTTTATTTTCTTATTAAATTCCTATAGAATTTTTCTTTTCCATATAATTATTCATTGACTATAAATGAATTGATTTTTATAATATATTTTAATAGAATTAATTTATTATAAAAGAGTGCTATTATTCATTTTTATTGAATAGGGCTTTTAGAATTTTTATCAACCTCTACAAACTAAACTACATTATAAAATAATAATATATACTATTAGAGTATGTTTTTTTGAATTTCTTCAATTTGTTATTTTTATTATAAAAGTAAATCTCTATAAGACTTTTATATATTTAAAGAATTTTGAATTTGATTTTATATTATAGGAATTTATTACTAATAAAAATCATCATTATTAGATTTTTCTTTATATTAGTAAGAGATATTATTTTCTTACTATAATATATCATTATTACTTAAAAGATAAATTTACTTTATTAAAAGATTTTGTTCTTATAAGGAAGCTTCGATTTGGTTTTAATTTTATTTTTTAATTTAACAACTTTTAGCTAATCTATATTCTTTATGATTTTAGTATTATTTTATATTATATTATATGTTTATCTTTTTAAGCAATTTTTGATTATTTTTTGAGAGTCATTTCAACTGAAAATTACTCAAAGGAAAATCTTATTTCTGAAATATTTTTTATTAAATTAAATCATTTTTTAAATTTTCTAATATATTCATAATCTAAATAAAAAATTATTTACTGAAGGATTAATAGAATTATTCTAATATTAATTATATATTTATATTATTCTTTTTGATATTTTAGATTCAAGAAAATTCTAAAATTGTCAAATTTTTAAAATTTTCCTTTTTTTCATTTTTCACTAGTTGTTAAATGTCATTTATTGTTTCAAATATTTTTTTGTATTATTATATGATTTTTTATTCATCTTATAATTTAAACATTTCCCTTATCATACAAAAAAATATCTATTATTCTTATATAAGATTCTCTTATTAGTTGACTAATTTATTTTTTAGAGTTTTTATAAGTTCATATATTAATCTAATATAGTTTATGCTTCTACAGTTCTATTATGATTCTTTTAACCCTTGTTATCAATCCTTACTTCATATCATACTCATCTAATTTATTTAGGAATATCATAAGGAAATATAAAAGTTTATATTAAACTTTATTTTTATTAATTTATATTATAAGATTAAATATAATTTCCTTGATAGAGATCAAAATAGGGCTTTCTAAAAATTTATTTTTAAAAAAATTATTATTCGAATAATATATATATAGTATTATTGATAGAGAATTTTTGATGATCTTATATTAAGATGAATCGTATTTAAGATGATTATTGATAAATATTAAAAATTTATTTACTTAACTTCTTTTTAAATTACTATGATTCGATAAGTGTTTTTATATAGTTTTATAATTTATTTTAGAGGAGATATTTCTTTATATTTAGATGAAAATCAAATAACATTATTTAATAATATTATTTAATTATAATAGTTAATTATATATGGGGTTTGGGGTTTGGGGTTTGGGGTTTGGGGTTTGGG